>NW_026897845.1:0-38414 GCF_033153095.1 Gastrolobium bilobum | reverse complement strand
GTGGTTATTTGTCAATCAAGAATTTGCGACAAAAAAAGATGTCCAAATGGCACTTAAGCACAACCTTATTAGGGAGCATCAAGAAGCCATTGTAATTGAGAGCACGTCTGCAAAGTTGTCCATGAAATGTTGTGCGTACGATCAAGGTTGTCCGTGGCGCGTAAGGGCGATCAAACCGGTGTTTCATGAAAATTGGAAAATAACGAGATGGGGTGGAAAACACGAATGTGTGAATGAGCACATTTCCCAGGGTCATAGACAGCTCGATGCGAACGTTATTGCAGATCTCGTGATAGGTACCTTTTTGTATTTTAGATGTGTCAATGAACACGAATGTGTAATTAAATTCGTTCGATGTTATCGAGGCACTGATATCCTCTTCAATGCAGGGATGATAAAGTCTGAACCATCTGTGTCAATCTCTTTGGTGCAAGAAAGGATAACTGCTAAATATGGCTTTCAAGTTTCCTACAGAAAGGCGTGGTATGCGCGATGGCAATTCTGTACGGTGATTGGGAGGAATCGTATGCTTTTTTACCAAGGTGGTGCGAATACATGCTTTGCTTTTCTCCAGGTTCATTTTATCATATACAAACTAATGATCTTTATGCCGAGCAGAGCTTAGTTTCTGGAAAAAAGGTTTTTCATCGCATTTTTTGGACGTTTAGACAGTGTTGTGAGGCGTTCAAATTTGCCAAACCCGTCATACAAATTGATGGAACACATTTATATGGAAAGTACAAAGGGAAATTGTTGGTGGCCACAGCCCAAGATGGTAATAATGAATGTTTACCGATCGCATTTGTCATCGTAGAAGGCGAAACTTTGGAAGCATGGGATTATTTTCTCGTTAATATTCGTGCTCATGTCACTACGATGTCAAACATATGTTTGATATCCGATCGGCATCGAAGCATAATATCTGCTGTGGAAAATAACCCTACTTGGCAGCCGCCAAATGCGTATCACGTATTCTGTATTCGTCATATTGCAAGCAACTTCAATCAAAAGTTTTGAAATGAAGATTTGAAACGGATGTTAAAGAATTTAGGTATACTCATTGACTGAATGCGTAATTATTTCTTTCCATTATGACTGTCAATTTATGTTTAATTCGTTCATCTCCAATTTGTGCAGGTTATACTCCAGCAATGGTTGATTTTGAAAGGAATCTTGCGAGTTTCCGTGAAAGTAGTCCTCAAATTACTGAGTAGATTGATGCGATTCCTAAGGAAAAGTGGTCGCGTGCCTACGATATTGAAGGACAGAGGTACGGTCATATGACAACAAATTTGGCTGAATCTGTCAATAGGGTTTTGAAGGGGGCCAGAAATATGTCTATAACAGCATTGGTTAAGCATACATATAGCATATTGGTTGCATATTTTGTTGAGAGAGGAACAAATGCTCTTGCACAACTTCAATCAGCTCATCGTCACTCCAAACATGTTGTTGAATTGGTCAAGAAGAACCAGGTAGATGCAACAGGCCACCACGTTCGTGCATACAATGTTGAACATACTATATTCGAGGTTGACGCAGGTTGGGAGCGTTCATATTCTGTCAACCTATCTTTGCGATACTGTCAGTGTGGAAAGTTTAAGGCCTTTAAGTATCCGTGTAGTCATGTCGTTGCTGCTGCGTTAAGTGTTAGGCAGAGTGCGTTCACTTACGTTGACGACGTCTTCTTGATAACTAACTTGGTCGAGGCTTATTCTTTTCCGTGGGAGCCAATCGGAAACGAGGAAGCAATACCTAAAATTAGTGGTGCAAAGATTATTCCTGATTCTACTATGTTGCGTGCAAAAG
This sequence comes from Gastrolobium bilobum, assembly GCF_033153095.1. Lineage (NCBI taxonomy): Eukaryota > Viridiplantae > Streptophyta > Magnoliopsida > Fabales > Fabaceae > Gastrolobium > Gastrolobium bilobum. The sequence continues at coordinate 36,605 of NW_026897845.1, read as the reverse complement.
GTCGTCCAAAGTCAACTCGCATCCGCAACGAGATGGATGAAGTTGAGACAAGCCAGAGCCGTATCAGGTGTGGACTTTGCAAGGAACGCGACCATAATCGTCGGCGATGTCCAAGTCGTGGGAGAAACGACTGATTTGCATATTATGTCATTATTTTGCTGTTGGTTATGTTATTGCATGAATTGTAATGTCTGTTATGTTGGACTTTTTACTTTCCGTTTATGTATGTTTTTAATCTTGTATTATTAATTAACTGATGCTGTTAGTTACCGTAATATAAATGCGCAAAGGACGACAACCAAAACATAAATAATAACGCATAGTGAATAGTCCAAATAATATAATAATGTAGCGTCCACAAAATAACAACATGCTACACTCATAACTAATACAAAATAACAAAATAATAACAATATGAAACAACCCACAACATAGTGAATACTCAAAATGGCAATGAAACTACGACCATGGTGGCCATGGCCTATGTCGTGCATCCCTATCTGGCAGTATACGTCTGTCCCAGACTGGGTCACCCTGATGCACCCCTAGAGGTGGAGTGTGGAAGTCAACCATCGCCGCACGGATGAAATCATCTGATGGTCTTGCACTGCTGCCTGGCACATCAAAAGGGGTGTGTCTCTGACTGTGAGAATCTGTGGCTAGAGTCTCCCTACTGTCATGGCTCTCTGTAACAAGTCCTACAGAGCGATACAACTCAATCGTGTCCTCTGCAGACCAAAAGGGGTAATCGCCATCAAGTCCCTGTGAATAGGGCTGGAAATCAGGCTGTGAGGATGCCGGATCCGCTCCTGCCATAGCCATCGGACTAGCCTGGAAAACTGGCTCCTGCCCGCTCATGTAAGGGTGCTCAGACGCCGCCTGACTAGGACCTGCCGCATACTGCGATCCGTGATGATAAATCGACTGTGACACGTAAGTAGGACCAATGACTGGAGGTCTGAACCATCCCTGAGTCTCGACCACTGGTCTAGGTGCCATAATCGGGACAGGCTCAGCAGCAACTCTCTCACGTCTACGTCCTAATCCGCGTCCCTCCCGTCTATTACGAGGAACATCCACGATCAACTGAGGATCATGCTGTGTCTGCACGGGGGGTGCCTTAGGTCCAGGCTCATCAACTCGTGAACTCTCACGAAATATCCCAATAATCCGGCCTATCTCCTCGTGGATATACTGTAGTCCAAATCGAGGAAACTCCTCCGTCGCGGTTGCATGATAAAGCATTTCAAGACCGTCAATCTGCATATTACGAAAAAATGTTAGAAACGTGAAACAAATGTAAAATAAGTACAAAACTCACCATGCGCCCTATCTTTGCTGCCCTCCGAGATATGTAGCGCTTTCCCCCCTCTCTGTACCACTCCATGTACGCATGATTAGGTGACATCAAACCATATAATAGAGGTGGCAGTACAATATGCTGAATCCTGGTATTCCATCTATCAATGTGAGCCCTCAGCTTACGTCTCCAGTTCTCTTCAATCTTCCCCCGTAGAGTATGATCATGTATTCCTCTCAATTTTCTAGATTTTTCTGGGATGGGTTGATCAAGACCGAACTGTCGCATGCACCTATCCGGTTGACATGCCTCTACTGTGTGGAAGTAGATAATAGGTGGGGCAGCAAGCCACAGATACTGCTGCTGTGGAGTCACGTCAAGCCACTCATATTCTATATATGGCTGCCACACCACCTACAAACAAAATGTGAAACAATATATAGAGTTACAAAAAAAAAAATAAACCCATAGACAAATAACAACATCGTAAGTATCCAACACCAACCTCATCTCTATAGAGTGTGTCCCATGTTGCCCGATAATGGGTGACCTCATGAGGTTTAAACTTTTGTACAGCATTAAACCTGTCAATCAGAAACATTATAAACCATACATTATCAATCATAATCAAGAACTATACAGTTAGTATATACATTATTAACCATACATTATCGAAAACAAATGAAGTAAATAAATCATACCGGCATCCATAATGTGTGCCCGGCTCTGGATGAGGAGGAAGGGGTGGAGCAATGGGTGAGAATCGTATCCATGCCCAAATTTGAAGGAGAATATGGCAACCACCCATGTCGCTTCGACGGGCATCTGTCACTTCACACAAATTCCTGAACAAGTGTGTCAAAACTGCAGATCCCCAGCTGAATCGGCCAATGTCCTCAAATCCTCCACCTAGCAACGGGACAAGCCGGCAACCAAAATTGCTACCTCCAAACTTGTCCGCCAGCAACCAAGTCCCCAACATCCGGGCAATGTGGGCTTTTGTGAAGTAGATCTCGGCAGCATGATTCCCCTCATGATCAGTCCATCGGGTATAATGTCGATCCAAGAATGAGATGCGGAGGTCGCCGGAATGATGGAACTCACCGGCATCTGGAACATGTCCAAAAACAGCAGCACAAGCAGCGTGCCAATCCTCAGAGGTCGATCCGATGACGACAGTACCGTCGGTCGGCAAGCCCAAGATGCCTGCCACATCTTGTAAGGTGATCGTCATCTCACCTTGGGTCATGTGAAAGGTATGTGTCTCTGGTCTCCACCTCTCGACCAGAGCACTAATTAAAAATGTATCTATCTGTGATAAATTACGCAGTTATCACGTGTTAACGAATTTTATTAAATAATTACATAAATACAAAATGACATAAATAACATACCTGGATATGTTGCATCCTGGCAACATGTCTGAAACCAGCCTGTCTGAGGTACTCTTCCACAACCTGTGGAATAGCACCGGTAGGTGGGCCCCCTTGTGGCTTCCCACGCCTAGTCTTAATCTTTCTTACATACTCAGTATTCCACACTCGCTGTGAAATATGACCTTTCTGCGTCCTCTTACGAAGGACCTCCCACCTGTACGACCCATGTATGATCCACATGTTGGGATCGGTGAGCTCTACATCCGAATCAGATCCCGAAGAAGATGATGACTCAGCCATTATCCTCAACTATATAATATAAAACAACATTTAAATTAATCACATGTAATGTCCCATTTTATTTACAATTTAATTAAGCAGTGACATAATTGATTATCACAAAAATTAAGCATATGCGTCATTTATTTAACTAGAATCGAAATTTATGAAGTCCCGCCAAAACGTAGAACAATTATTTATTTGCAATTAAATAATAATAATACATCGGACAAAAATAATATAATACTAACTGAATACTTAACCCTAGGTCACTACCAACTTGTCCAATACATACTAATCATCACACCTATCTAACTAAAAAGTTATGCACTCCCGCATTAATAACATCATACATACGAAATTTACGATGTCCCTAACACTATTTATAAATCACTAATTAATATGCTAAACCCTAATGCATAATTAAAAATTAATAATAATAACTACGTAATAGTAAAATTACTATATCATTACAACATTCATAGCATGCCACAAAATTTCCAAATGACTATCCTAATGTTCCAAGTCTCTAATATACAATCAATCCTAACATGTATTACTAACTAGCACTGTAATTTAAATGTATACATATGAGGTATTATGACCTTACCTACGTTGGCAGAGCTTCGCTACGAACCGCGGTTAGAGAGAGGTTGGAGAGAGGTTAGAGAGGTAAATGAGTAAGGAGTGAAAAAAGGAAAGTGGGATATATATAGGTTGCACATGAGACGCCCCATTTGGGCGTCACATGTGACGCCCTAATGGGGCGTCTTCTCCAAGGGAGAGACGCCTCACTGGGGCGTCACATGTGACGCCCAAAGGGGGCATCTCATTGTGCAACAGAAGTGTAATTTTTAACAAAACAACATTAAATGCGTAATTATTTTAATTAATTACATTATTTTAATTTTTTTTGCCATAGAAATAACATCAAAGTTTGTCTTCAACAAACGATGAACCTACAACTATAATTCAGCCATAATGAAATAAATGGCAAAATTAACACAGCATTCTAGGAAATTACTAACTTTGGAGACTAGATTTGTCAATAAACTATCAATGTGCAAAAAGCCAAAATTGAAGGTGCTCAGTCAAAAAAATCAATATAAACTTTCAATGAGGGATCGATTTACGGAAAATTGAAGAAAAAAAAAATGTCCAGAGGGACATTGACAGAGAATGAAATAAAGAAAATTGAATTGTTGATAGGGATGATAATAATTAGTGAGATAATAGTATAAATTATAGCTGAAGGAGAATCAATTTTTTTTTTTTTGAATACAAGGAGAATCATCTTAGGTAAGCTGACGATTAAGGAGGAGATGATTGAGATTGGTTACTATTTTAGTGAGTGGTGATTTCAACAAGGAAGCAATGAAAATGAAAGATGACTCCTTTGAAGAATGGTGGTATTTAGAACATAAAGAAGATTCTGTTTGTGTGAAAAATGTCATGCCATAACTTATTTCTAACCCTATGAGACCCAATAAGGTATAAGGCTGCTTAACTTCTTATTTGTAAGGAACAAGTGTAAAAGTGACCATTTATTCTTTAGTTAGTTGACGTATTGAACTTATTAGGATGATACATGTCGACAACCGAATAACACTGCTCCATAAGAGGAGAGAATATTTAGCGCTTCCGGCCCATATACACCAACAGGGAAGAGAGAGAATGTGAAGAGGGGGAAGACAGAGGGAGAAAAAGATATCGGATCAACTTATCAAGAATTATGAAATAACCCAAAGAGGTGCTAATAATGACATAACAAATTACTACTAAAAACCGTAAGAATCCCTGACGGATTTAAATCCATTTCAAAAAATTGACGAGACTACCGATGGACGAGTAATTATTTAAAAAAAATAAAAAAAATCTCCTTTTTAATTTGTCTATGGATCCACCAATGGGCGAATTTGTTGGTGAATAAAGATGTTTGTATTCCCATCTGTTATTGATCTTAAAGAAAACAATATCTCTTATTCTTAATCTTATATATTTCGTGAGATTTGGATATTATGACTCGGTGCAACATCGGAGCTTCGCCACCAATGCAGCAAAAGAATCCACTGGCCAACACAAGAGAAGATGATAGACCACACAGTATAAAACAGATGAACTAACTAAAGGAAGTCACAGACAATAATGTACATAAAATGATCAATCCATAAAGAATCTAACAGTCAAAATGTCGATGGATAATTATCTACGTTTACAATAACCAAATATGACATTTGCACTGTCACTAATCACAATTGACTTTTAACATTCTTTCTATTAAACAATGCTGCAGATTTGAAACACTCTTCATACCTGCCGGAAAAAGGAGGAAATCTCATCGTGAGTATGGCATCTGGATAAGTAATAATATGTTAGTTTTTAGAGAGAAAGCTGAGAAAAACAGCAAAAGGAAAGGACAAAAGAATACTTTGGTAGTGTTTATTAAATCACAAACAAAGAACAAAGGAGAGGAATCTCATCCAAGAGTTTCCCTACAACTGGGCCAGTGCTCTGTTTTTCCAAATTAACAAATCTCCCCTTTCTTCCTACTAGTCGTCCTTCTATTTAAGCTAAACCCATGTTCTTCTTTCCAACCTCTCTAACTTACTAAATAATTATTCTAACTATTGATACCCTTGTAACTAACTGTTGATATTTGGGAATTTCTAACATAATATGATAAAGCAGTGTTATTAAATACATTCTACCATCCTGCAAAAAGTCCAAAACTAAAAATAAGATTAAACTCACAGGACAACTAGAAATGTTGATATTTGGGAATTTCTAACATAATCTGATAAAGCAGTGTTATTAAATACATTCTACCATCCTGCAAAAGGTCCAAAACTAAAAATAAGATTAACTCCCAGGACAACTAGAAATACGGCAAGATTTCCTCATACAAGTATAAAGATTTCTAAATTAGACTCACACCTACGAACACACTATTTGCAGCAGCACTCGGTTTAAGAGGGTCCATTACATTAAAAATTAAAATATCCCAGCCCAGAATATCTAATCAAATTTAAATATACTAACTTGACTTTCTTCATCATGAATGTTACTGGTTAGAGGGTTCAAGTATTATTGTATTATTGCACTCGTGAAGATAAAATTTGCCACAAGGACATCGTTTATAGAAAACATCAAAACTTGAATGTAATATATAGATAACTCATACAAACAATTTCAAGAATTGAAAGCTTTTAAAGAGTTAAAAGGCCATAAAAATAACAAGCATGACTTCTATAAAGTTCAACAATGAAGAGATGAACCATAATTTGTGTCATTGATAATTGACATTTATATGGTCCTTCATATAGGAAAAAAACACATATGAAGTCAGCAGAGATAAGATATTTATATTTTCAAACTTCTTATAGATTGTTAGAAGATGTGGCTAGTTATCAAATTAGAAGGTATGGTCAAATCCAATTCAATTCCAATAAAAGACAAGTAGACCACCAAGTTCAAGCTCCACATATTATCTCTCAAAAGTATCAGTTTAGAAACATCGGAGCCTGGAAGCTGATCTGGCAAAGGTGGATGGAGGCAGCCAGGAACTGAAATTCTAGTAGCTTTCCAAAGCCTGAACATGGCAGCAGTACAAGATATTCTAGTCTTTAATGTAAACTCATATGGCATGTTTGTGTCTGTGTGAAGTCCCTAAGCATGGCTTATGCCGGCTTGTTTTGTTAGGTAGACATATTAATAACCAAACAGAAAAATGATACTTAGATGGGCTTTAAAAGGGAAAGACTATGGGTAGTTCAGCAGAGAATGACAGTAACTCAAACATTCTGAAAGTACTACTTGGGATGCAAACCCACTTATGACATTGAATGTTTCCAGTTCAATCTGACCTCCAATCCTTCTAACTGACCACATTAATCTTCCAAGTCCTATACAAATAAAAAAATATTAAAATAAGCTGTGAGTTGTGAAATTTTCCTTTCAATGCATCCACTAGCTGATAATATCCGTGATATAAGACATGACATGGAGGCATACTGCAACACAGCAAAATCCAACGTGTCTAGGTAAGTAGGTATTTTTTAAAGTCTTCTGTTGGGTTATGAGGGATGCAACATGTGACTATGATGTGGCCAAGTTTGCGTATAGCAGGAAAAAAAAAAAAAAGGCCAAGAGCCCAACCCATTGCTGAAATAGGAGGAAGTGGACAAGAGAAAGAAGTGGGAGCAGGAGCCCAATCCAATGCTGAAATCGGAGAAAAAGGCAAGAACAAAATGTGTGAGCAGATGGCAAAAATAACCGTAAGCAACACACAGAAAAGAGAAGAGAGAGTTTGTTACAAAACAGTACACGTGGCAAGCTGTGAATGGTGAGGAAGATTCCATGATCGTGGGAAGGGAAGAGGGTAATATTAAGGGAAATGAGGATGGTGAGGAAAAGGAAGGGAATTGAGTCAGAAAAGGGGGTGAATGAGGCGCTGGTTGGCAGGCCTCTGAGCATGGTAGGTTTTGGGGTTCTTTACTCAACTACACTTTAATTTCTTGTGACATTGTTATGTGTCCCGTGATTGCTCTACTGCAATTTATAGAGTCCTTATCTTTTGGAGTTTGTGAGTTGCAGGAGCTAGTCTCCAACATTTTCCATCAGTAATATAATACCATTTTTACCAGTACCATCAGACTACTCTCATATTCAAGCTTGAGCTATGAACTCAAATCTCCGAGAACCATAAAATTTCAACCATATCCTATAAAGATCACTTTCCCAATTAAACAACACAACATTTTTTGCATTTAAATGGTATAAAGATATTTTAGCAGCAGGCTTAAATATGTTTTAGTCCCTGCAAAATTGACCTTTTTTGGTTTTGGACCCTACAATTTCAAAATCTTTAAATTAGTCCTTATAAGTTCTACTTCCTCCCAATATCATTCTTATGATAGTGTGCTGCCAAAGAATGGACATTATGTTAAGAGATAAAATTCTAAATTGTTGAAACATATACAAGATATTAGAAAAGGGAACGCTTCATCTTATTCCTTCAATATACCAGGCCATTTATAGGCAAAATACAAAATCCAAGAAAAAATGAAATACACTGGTACGGCCCAGGCCCAGGCCCAAGCAATTCAATTGGTTAATGGGTTGTTAGGAGGGGAAGGATCTAGAAGGGATGTGCAACTGAAAATGGGCGGGAAGGTTAGCTATATAAGAGGGAGGCATGGGAAGCATGAGGGGATAATCTTGGATTTGGAATAGGCTTGGAACTTGGGAGAGACTAGGGCCTCTCGAATGCTCTAGAGTTGTCACTGTTATTGTCTATTTCCTTTACTCTAATTACCTTTCATTACTGTCATTGTAAGGTCTATTAGGAAACTTGTCTCTTTTATTGTAATTACTGATACATTGTATTTCTGTTTGCAAGTAAAATGCTTCTGTTTAGTTGTTTCTTTGAATCTGTTCTATTGATACCTATCAATTGGTATCAAAGCACTCCGATCCTAAGGGTGCTTTGAACCTAGCTATTATATAAAATAAAATAAAATGGAAAACAGATTTGAGAGATTGGAGAAGATGAGAAAAGCGGAGGAGACCCATGCAGAGATAATGAGGCTCCTCGACTAGATTTTACAGAACGTTTCTCAACTAAATAGAGGTTCGCGAAGAAGACGACCCGAGCGGCAACAGGGAGATCCAAGTTGTAGGAATGATGGAGAATTTTATGGTTCTATGGTTCACGAGAAGAAATTGGAGTTACTAGAGTTTGAAGGAGAAGAAGCCTATGGATGGCTAACCAAGGTAGTGCAGTACTTTGAAACGTATGAAATACCTGAAACAGAGAGGCTTCCTCGAGTTGCGAAATTGATGAAAGGTCAAGCTAGTGCTTGGTGGTGGTGCTGGAGCGGAATATATGTGAATGCCTCTTGGTGGGAATTTGTTACGGCGCTACTCAAACGATTTCAACCAGATTTTAGTATTTGCCATGAGGAAGTAGGTGCGGAACTGACAAAAACCGAATTGAAGATGGAAAAAAAATCCTGAAATGTGGAAGACGATGAGGAAGGAAACGATGAAGAGGAAAAAACGAAATTGGGCTTGGATAAATCATGATTTCGAAGTGGCTAGAGGAAGCAACTGGGCCGAAACAAATAAAATAACGCAGCCCATTTCTGCAAACAATTACCAGCCCACGCATACAAACCAAGTCGCAGCAAGTGGAAGGCACGTGACCAACAATTCCTCTCATTTTAACCCTAGGTTGGACAACACGAAGGCAACACAAACAGCAAAAGTGGCTGTCATGCGAACTAATTCGCGTGTCACCTCAGGCGAAAATTCTGCAAGTAGCTTGAAGGTGGACGTTGTGGAAAGCTATCGAACGGAGCGGTTGCAGAAACCAGCTACGTTGACAGAGAAGAAGACGAAGGAGACGACGGTGCGTGAAGCCATAGATGGAGAGAAGGAGGAAGAAGATGAACTGGAAGTTTTGAAGCCACAAATAGATTTACTACATTCTACTCCAGAGATCAAAATGCAGCAAGATTCCTTTTCGGAGGAGAGAACGAAAGCCAAGAACAAGCATGTGGCGAACGAGGAAGAAATCGAAATTCATAAGGAGAAGAACATTCAAGGAAAATTCTTGGGACCTATTGGCAGGAGTTGGGCCCCAGTTCTGAATCAGGCAGCATTGGGCCAGCAAACCAGTTTGGGTTCAGCTGAGGTTAAAGGGTGGACTGTTTTGAATATGGGCCAAGGGAATTCAACGAATCTAACCCATTCATCAACCGTGAATTCCAGCCTCTTGAATGTGGGTCATTTTAACCCAATTCAAACGGGTTCTTTAAACCCATCACCCGCTCCACAACATTACCCAAATATGGGTCAATCTAACCCGCGAAACACCAGCGAAATCCCTAGGACAGCGATCACGAAGGGGACAACTCAGACCATGAATTTGGGGGTCAGTGGTGATCCAGCTCGCGAAAGTCAAGCTCGTAATTGTCGACGTCTCCCACAAGCAGAGTTGCGAGATCGGCCAGTGGTGTTTCAAATGTGATGAGCAGTGGCACCCCAACCATAAATGTCAGGTCCGCCAACTACATCTGCTACTGGTTGACGCTAACGACGAGGAAGAAGGTGAGGGGAACGAAGATGGAGCGACGGTGGCAGCTATTCCAGACGTTGGCAAATCAGTAGAGGACCAAAACCCTTTACTTGAGGAGGTTGTCAATACCCAGGTCAGTTTCGCTAATTTTTCAGAGCTTGTCCTCCCGGGTGATGCACCTAGTAGCCTAGTTTCAAACCGCCTTGGATCATGGCTGATAGTCAAAATGGAGAAAGATGGAGCATAGAGATCTTGGAGCTGTCTTGAAGCATGGCATGAGTCAGGGGACTTTGAGGTAGTCCGGTATCACATCAAGGTATGTCATTGGCCTTTTGATGTTGAAGAAAGAAAACAATTTTGGAAAGCACATTTGTTCATTGAAGAGGAATTCAAGAAGGCTGTTTGGACTCAATGGCCTAAAATTAGAGTGAACTTTGTGGGATTTTGTAGGAATTATGTTCTTGACATCTCGGAACAAAATCAAAATCATAATAGGGTTTGCATAGTTAATAAAGACAAACATGATATTTTATATGTTGTGAATTCTGATTTTTTGAGAATGGAAGGCACACAAGAATATTCACTGCCTAGTTGTGTGAACCGGTGGAAAGTTACTGGAAATCTGATAAATGGAGCTCATGTTACTAGTTCCAAACGGGTAGATAAGGGTTCAAGTGCAGAAACGGAATGGGACCTTGGTGGGCTCTCTGATGTTTTAGAAAGCCATTGTCATATACCTTTCATGTAGTGGGATCCGGGTGGTGGAGGTTGTGCCATCTCTTGCCTTAATGGATCCTTAAGGTTCAAGCAATGGGATCCCGGAGGCAACATCTTTGTTATCTGTACTCACCTTGAGGACAAGGTGATTATTTTGGGGGGGGGGGGGGGGGGGGTATTGATACGGCCCAGGCCCAAGCAATTCAGTTGGTTAATGGGTTGTTAGGAGGGGAAGGATCTAGAAAGGATGTGCAACTGAAAATGGGCGGGAAAGTTAGCTGTATAAAAGGGAGGCATGGGAAGCATGAGGGGATCATCTTGGATTTGGAATAGGCTTGGAACTTGGGAGAGACTAGGGCCTCTCGCATGCTCTAGAGTTGTCACTGTTATTGTCTATTTCCTTTACTCTAATTACCTTTCATTACTGTCATTGTAAGGTCTATTAGGAAACTCGTCTCTTTTATTGCAATTACTGATACATTACATTGTACTTCTGTTTGCAAGTAAAATGCTTCTGTTTAGTTGTTCCTTTGAATCTGTTCTATCGATGCCTATCATACACCAATGAAGGGGCTCATTACAATACCAATAAAAAGTCCCATTTCACCACTAATAAGAGCCCATACCAATAAATACCCATAAACACCAATTGCACCACATAATTATATCACTAATAAACATCAATAATACCACACCAATAAGCATAACTATTCAGCTTTCTGACTAACACAAGAAAACAAAGAGACAAAAGACTTTTCTACACAAATAGTTCCCACTTCCCAGCACTTGGTCGCTGCTAGCTCAAAGGCAATGCCGCCTATTACCTATATCTAAAATGTGACCGAAGAAAAAGTAATTCTCTAATGAGAAAGAATGGCTATCACTACAATCACATCCACAAAAATCCAAAAGCAAACTGAGAGCATGAACTAACAGCTTAGAGCTACCTCATCATTTTACTTCCGGCATTAAAATAGGAAACACTATACAATAATTATAGCATGAAGCCAACCATATGAAAGAAACGAAATTGAAAAGAGAAAACAGTGAGTTCCTTACTTAAATATGAAACATTGAGTGTTACTCAATCGAGGTCTTCTTGCCTGGTTTCTGATTCAAAATTACAATTTGATTCCCCATCACTGTTTTGGCTGTTATTGGCATTCCTAACATTGCTTGTCTCAGCAACTGAAGAAAACTGCCTAAAGGGCCATGGCAAAGGAACCCTAAACCTCTGCTCCCTGGGTGACTCTCCAAACGAATCAGCGGCACCTACACCTACAGATTGGCCCCGATTCTCTGGAGCCCTTTGCTCATAGTCAGGATCATCAGTTGGTAACTCATGACGACACACGGGACAAGAATTGTGCAATTCCAACCAGGGCAGGATGCAATCGGAATGATAAATGTGTTTACACGGCATCTGCTTGGCCAATTCCCGGAGCTCGAATGTGTCTTTACACACTGCACACTGCGACGAATCCGAAGCCAACAATTCTTCTGTAATCGAGATGTTGGGGAGCCCCTCGATAGCAGACTTGGAGGCTGGGGGTGTCCCGTACCGGTTGGGATCGTTCTCCGCAAGGTGCTGAATCAATTGCTCCAGACCGGGCCCGAAAAAGTAATCGCCAAGGTTGAGATTGGTGGGGAGACGAAATGTTCCACTAGGGTCCCCCGAGTTGTCGATCACGAACTGAACATTAGCGCCACCAGCCCTCAGGGTTTGAATGTAGTTCTGAAGGAAAACCAAAGGGTTAAAGGCGTCGGCATCTCCGAATGGGGACGATCGACCGCCGAAGAGAGTGGGGAGATCGTCGCTGCCAAACTCGTAGGTGAAAGACAAGGAATGAGGATTGTTTGGAATTGGATTTTCCACTTCCATGATGAAGCCACCGTTGCAATCGGGGCAAACGACGAGATCAGAGGAAGGAGTAAAGGTGACAGTGCGGTTGCACTGATAGCAGAAATATTGCTGAGGAGCGTCGGAGGTAACGCCGCCGCCGGCAGAAGACATGTCAATTCGAAGGTAAATAGAGAGAGAGGATACAGCGCGAGGTATAAGGAAAATGAAAAGAAGAGGACCAAACAGCGAAAGGGTTGCAAGTAACAAAGGAAACTCAGGAGGGAGAGAGAGAGAGAGGGGACAGGTGGCACAATTGTAAAATTGTCAACATCGAAGCCAATGGGTGGTGGATTCATGGGTTGATGGGACATGTCCCAGACTCCCAGACATACTTTCTCCATACCATACTATTATCTCATTTTTATATAGTTTTTGAGTTTTATAATTCTTTTTTTCTACTTGATATGAATTTTACGGAAGAGTGATCATTTTGTCACACTTAACAAAAAAATTTATCAGATTGTCACGTCAATAGTAAATTTTGTCAAAATGACACGCTGCACCCTTAGCCGTCGTTGAAGAAGTCTGAAAATAATTAAGAGTTAAGATAAGATAATGTGAATTAGTTATATTTTCAGACTTCTTCAACGACAGCTAAGGGTGCAGCGTGGCATTTTGGCAAAAGTTACTGTTGGCGTGGCAGGCTGGTAAATTTTTTTACCAAGTGTGGCAAAATGGTCATTTTACACACAATTTTTTTTAATATGTGGATCTTCTATGACTTTTTTTCTTTCTGGCATAAAAATCATCTTCTTATATAAGATGAAAATTATAAAACCTATAGTTTTTATTATTTAATTATAGTTACATTTTTTTTTTTACAAATGTATATTTGTTATCAAGGGCGAAGAAGGCCTCTTTCGGCTAATCCTCTGAGCTACAGGCCCGACCCCCTTTGTGAGGAGGCACCCCTTCTCCCGAATAATAAAAATAAGATAAATGTTATGTAAACCAGAAGAGAGTAGATGTGACAACCTCCCTTGTACGCGTCCAAGGGAGTTGTCTGCTAAGCGGATTAGAGTCGAACGAATTTTTTTTAAAAAGACTAAGAACTGCATTTTCAAGTTACTAATTCACTCTTATATTTAAAATCTAGTGGTTTACTGAAATCAGAGTGCAGCTTTACAAAATACATGAATTGCTGAAATAGTAGTTTTCCTGAAAAACCTTGCTGCCTTGAGAAAATCGTGTAAAATCAAGTTCAGCAGCTTAAAAAAATATTCTTTGATACAAGAAAACTAAATATTCGGGGCTATACGTGCATATAAAAATCATTTCATTCGGAGGTGTTTAGCCCCTCGAAACAGAATTCGCAAGGTGAGAGATAATTCAATGAAATTGTTCCAAAACGACCTGACGTGTAAAAATCATAATAAATCAAGCTTTCAGAATTTCATTGTAAAGTTTTTATAATATGAAACTAGACACCTGGGGCTATGCGTGCATATAAATTATAAGTAAATTGGAGATCTGTAGCCTCAGAAGAGGAACTCGCAAAGTGCCCGTAAAAATAGTTTACAAATCAGCATTCAAAACGTACAGAAAATAGATGTGTAAAGTATGAGCAGAATCTTACAACTTACAACTAATCATAAAGATCCACATACAAAAATTTATGGCATGTTCTAACATTTTCTTCCAGCATCTAAAAATATTACATCCTACTATAGTGATCAGCCAACAATCAATAGACACAACATGTCATCATCAAAATTCCCAAAATAGCAGCATCAATTAAACAATACATATCCAACCCCGAAGGGGTGAGAAAAATCTCAGTAGTGTGATAGTAAAACCAATAATGCAACAATATTAAACTAGACACAGAATTCCAAAACAGTCGCATCAACATTTAAAATTCTGTACAGCTGTTAATCATCATCTTATTGCGCATATAACGCCATGGTCATGTATATTCATAATAGTCATAATAGTGCGTATATAACGCCATTTCCTTGTTAGTGCGTATATAACGCCATCATTACGCTCATAGCACCGTCGTGCGCGTACTAACATACACAGTGGATATTCCATGATGGCTCCGCAAAGGTGAATTCCAACTGCGGCCTATGCGGATGGAAGCCAAGTGTCCCATACCCTGGTACCGAAGGGATGCCTATATGATGCGTGCTTAAACGTATGCATATTTATATAAATATTCTAATCCATGAACAGCATGAAATTCGTGCATGTATGCCATGATATGCTTCACACACACAAAAAAAACAAATGAATTATGAGGTGTATATGCATGACTAGATCATCATCATAATAGCATATATTTCATGTACTTTCCGTACAAAGCTGCCACATAACAATTACTTCTCATACATGATTTTCCATCTTGTCACATTCATAGGCAGCATACATAGCATACATATAGCATATAACAGCACATTAATCCAAGGCACGTGTGAGCAACAATTCACAATTCTATACGCTAGCTAATAGTCACATTAGGTAATACCACCAAACACTTACCTTGTGTCCAAGCAATAATCAACAGCACCAAAATTCAGCTCACTCAATAAGAGTTACGTGCACCTAAATACATGTGTGACAAGTTAGAATTGGTTTCATGCTATTCCTATAATTTATCAACAAATTTTCATGCTTCTAATTCTTATTCTGTAATCGGTTTCCATACATACAATTCGGTTTTTCATGGTCCCTAGACTAAATTGAATTTTCTTATTTAGAGTTAATACCCCAATTCGTTAACAGTGAAAAAAATCCATATTAATCCTATAATTTCCAAGTCATTTCCATTCTTCCCATTCTTGTATTTTATTCGATTTATCAAGCATCTACAGCTAATGGTTCACTGCCTAAATTTTTATCCCAACAATTGCTAGCAAAACAAAATCTCCAAGGTTTCACAAGCATGCAGGTTCGGTTCTCTTAGCATTAAAAGGTGTTTATGACTTTCCTTTATATAAGCAACTCCACTCAGCCTAAGAGTGCGCTAAGAGGGTTTACTAACGTGCTGTACATTTGGTTTAACTCATGTAAATCTACTAAATTCCTTTCTAATACCGTGAACAGTCTCCACCTTAGGAAAAACTATATTCCAAGCTTCAAAAATAACCCTCTGTATTTGTACACACAATGCCCAACTCGGTTTAAACATGGCAAAATTGGGAGGATAAAATTTGATAAAACTACTCCTTAACCTACACTTGTAAGTTCAGGTTTTAAGACAGAATTTGGTGCACATAATTTATCCATGTATTCAAAACTTTATACCAAGCTTGAGTGAGACTGAACAAGGTCTTAGACCAGCTGAGTATATAATTTCAGTACACACCAAGTTACCCAATTTTTCCAATCCACACAGAACCAGTTTCTATTATGAAAGGTGTTTAGGATGTTTTATTCATATTTTTACCCTACAACTTATGGTGCGCTAACATGAACTAAGACAAACTGTCCAATTTATTTCATTCCAGTAAAGCTGGATACAGCAGCATACGCGCATTATTTTCCAAGTTCCAAAATTTTGCTATAGACATGCATGCAACCAAAATATACGGTTTGAAGGGAATTAAGTGAGGGATGGCACAAACAGAAAATCATTTCCTTGAATACCACAAAACCGAAACAGAGAAAATGGTAGGACTAGGTTCATGCTAATTTACCTCCTTACAAATGAGCTACGGTTCACAATTAAGCCAAGAATAAAGTCCCCAACGTAGGTGTCAAGGTTCTCACTCTTTTACTCTCCCAAGTCCACGAACTCAGCCACATGCAAGGGAGTTTATTTAGTCTCAATGAATCCGATTCCCAGCTCCTTGATGATGGTTGCTTTGGCTGGAAAGGAGAAGAAGAGATCACTGATTCTGCATGCAGAGGGACTCTTCATCAACCGAAGGTGGTAGAATGGAGCAAGGAAGCAGCAAAGAATTTACTTCTCCACCTAGTTGTGTCTAAGGCCGAACCGAAAGGGGAAAGAAAAAGGAAGTTAGATGATGGTGGTTCTTCTGCTGGTACAGCCCACGGTTGTGAGGGCAAGGAGGGGAATGGATCGGTTTAGGACAACATGCATAAGGTCATCTCCATATGGTTAGAGTTTTACGCATAAGAGCAGCTGAGTTACTCAGATTTTTCTAAGAGAATTGAAGCACACATAGAGTATTCAGTTTTAATGGATTAACAGATACATCCTTGGAGACAAATGGTGGTTTGGCCGAACCATGGAGCAAGGGAACAAATGTCCAAGTGTCCCCCTTTGTGTGTAGGGTGGCGGACATGCAAGGAGAAGTAGAAGGGCATGTGGCGGTCATGCAAGGGAATAAGAGGGCTAGGTGTCACGCATGCAAGAGGTTAATGATATTAGTTGCCAAGTGTAGATCCTAAACCAATCATAGACTGCCTTAAAGGACTCTTAAGATAAGGCTAAGATAACAAGGGTTTAGGGCTGAATTAGGTCTCTCCTAATGGCTCATGGGCCATCGACTTAGGGGGAAATTGGGTTCTAGAATTTAAGTTCACATGCTCTCATACCTTGTGAATTAACTCATGCATTATTATTTTATGTACCCTCCAATTATTAACTAAGGGTTTATTCTTTGTAATAACATTAATCACATACCTTTAAAGAGTAAGTAGTGTTATGCTTTCTATATACTATAATTTAATTATTGCTATACTTATAACTAGAACTTCACATGGGTAAAATAGGTACTCACCTTCCATGATGATACCAACAATCCCTAATTTAATTTAACTCCATTCTAAAGCAAACATTTAAATAATCCGAAGGCAAATACTCTACCACATTCCTAATTGTAATTTATATAGGTTCCTAATTAGACGGGATGTTAAAGTAGAGATAACTTTTCATTGTATTGGAATATCTTTGAGCTTTACATGCTTATATTTATCAACTCTAAATACATTGTAAGTTAAAACTTAACCAATAATTACAATAAATTATTTCTAGGAGCTATAAATTGGAATAATATTTTAGAGTTATTGATACCCATATAATTATATTTTTATAACACTCCCTTGGGTGTTCATTGAAATGATGGACATCCATACAATTATATTATTATCTCGGTGAAACTTTATTAGAAAAACCCAGTGGGAAATAAAATTCTAGTAAATGAAAAATAGTATATATTTTTAGTAATACGTATTGCAAGTCGCCTCATTAAAAATCTTAGTAGGAAAATGCAATGGATCAAAATTTTGGTGAAGGAAAAAGAGTGCAACACATATTTTACTCCCCCTTAATTGATAACATCATTTAATATATCTGAGTCTGCGAATTTTGGTCTTATATATCAGCTTCACATCTTAGTAAATAAATCTATCAAATTATCTTTTGAACAAATTTGTTGAACGACATGAAATAATTGTGCTTCCACTTGTTCGACTTTTTCACCTTAAGTCTATTAACAGGATTTAACTCTTCTATACAAAGATACTGCACTAGGTCCAAACACTTTACGTATTTAAAGTGG
Source organism: Gastrolobium bilobum (assembly GCF_033153095.1). NCBI lineage: Eukaryota > Viridiplantae > Streptophyta > Magnoliopsida > Fabales > Fabaceae > Gastrolobium > Gastrolobium bilobum. The sequence continues at coordinate 18,484 of NW_026897845.1, read as the reverse complement.
ATTTAATTTTGCATGAATTGCATCTTTCTATTTCGGCGAATTATTTCTCTATTTACATTTTTTTTAAGAGATTTAGTTTCAAGATCCTCGTCTTGTATCATCATTTCATTTTATTCAAAAATGTTGTCAAAAACTATATTTTTGTGGTTCCAACTTTTTCCTATAATGACATAACTAGTAGATATCTCTTCATTTTCATTATTTTCACATACCTGAATCTCCCTTGAGGTTTAATGTAAGTTATATCTTCAGAATTAACAATTGTCTCCAAATTAGAATCATCTTGAATATTTGCTTATTTCCTCTTTTTGAGGATTTTTATCCTTGGAATTGATTAATCTTCCAAGTTTCAAGCATGATTTAGTTTCATTTGCACTAATAGATTATCCTGTTAGGACATCAATTTAAATTGGAGCATTTACAACTGGAATGTAAGATTGTGTAACTCATCGTAGGTCAGTAAAATCATCTGATAGTCGATCAATAATATCTTTTTATCATAATTGCTCCGTGCAATTATGTGAGTTGACAAAAAAATTCTGTAACAAAAATAGAAATATTAAACCCCTAAATAAATAGGTAGAATTATAATAAAATAAATAAAATTAAACTATTAGAATAATAATATTAATTTATTCTTTAACAACCATTTACATGTATAACAATGATGTATTCAAATAAATCTATCGATAAACATAAAAGGCAGATGTGGATGATATTTGAATAAAACACTTTTTATTTGCAGTAGTCATATGGCTCATTAGCTTGTTCAATTCAATGTCGTATTATTCATCACATCAAGTTTTTTTTATTATTGCAAGGAAAAAGTTAAAAAAATCATATATAATTTAATATTTTATCACTTACCTCTTGTAATTCTCTTTTTTAATCACTCCTCTATTTTTTATTTTTTACAGAGGCAAAATGAACAAATTAGCCAAATATTTAACTATATTAAAGATGAATTTGAATGAGTAAAATCACAAGAAGGTAAGTGATAAAAAAACAGGCGAATTAAATAGTTTTAGAGCACATCACTATTTTTTTTTTGAACTTTCCCAATTTTATATTATTTCCTTCTTAACCGAAAAGGTTAATCCCCATCAAGCCCCGAACTAAGAAGCACAGACATGTTAATTTTTATGAAAAATGCATGTCGAACACGTGTTGGACACCGACATGTTCCGACACACGTCCAACACGCGATAAACATTTTTCGACATGCGGTCAATGCTCCGACAAGAAATCAAGCAAGTCTTCAAGAAATCAAGTATGTTTTCAAGGAATTCATGACAAATGATGACAAGTTAATCATGGAATTAACATGATAATAAAAACAAGGATACAATTCATGTCAAACAAGTCAATTGGGACCCAAATGTAATTATAAGAAAATATTGTGTGTCAAAGTCTAAATATGGTAAAGTTTAGGGACCAATTTACAAAATGATATTAGTTCAAGTTAATTATGTTTAGGAATTAAGATATTAATGGTTGAAAAATTATGGGATTTAGTTGTAATTTTGAAAAAGTTAAGTGAGTCAAAGTTTGACTTCTCATTTATTGGTTATAAACTTAACAAAGTGGTCATCTTCTCATTTTATTCCCACGACTTGAGCCCCTTCCCTGCACATATGAATCGAGCCACCATAGGAGAGAAGAGCAAGCTTAGTTCTTCACTTTGAAGCAAATAAAACATCAAGTTTTCTTCACAAGAATGATCCTTGTCATCTTAGGAGTAAAACATTACCACTAGTTCACCTTAGGAAGCTTTGAATTTTCTTTTTTTCCTTCCTCGTGGCTTCGACCTGTACACTGTTCATAGAGCAAGAATGGGTTGTTTTGGTGTGTTGATGCTTGAGGAATGATCTCTAGGTGATTCAGAGCTTATATAAAGTGAGAAACTCCAATTTAAATGGTTGGATGCTTCGGTGGAATTCTAGGTTTTCATGGTTTTTGGGCTGAATTTTGATATGTTGAAACATGATGTTATGATATACATTTGATGTGGGATGTGTTTCTTGATCAATTTGGAGTTGAATGAACTATTAAAAAACTAATAAAAACATGAAGGATTGGTGAAATTTTATGGGTGCAATTCAGCCATCATGGAGAAATTAGTGTAGATGAAGTTTTTGATGATATGTTAATGAGGATTAATGTGTATTAATTAATGGAGTATTGAATAGTTTGAATAATGGTCATTGAAAGGATGTAAAATTGGATGGAATCTTGGTGAAATGCCTATGGTTCCATTCGGCTATCATGTGTAAATGGTGCTTGGAAGTGTGTTGGTATTGAGTTGTATAATGGATATTGTTCCTTGATAATGTTGGGACTTTGAGAAATTGATTGGAACAAATAATAAATCAATTTTTGGAAAACAATTTTTGAGTAACCAAATTTGATCCTGTTTTTTTAAAAAGTATATCTTAATTTATAGGACTCCAAATGAAGCGTGATTTGTACGAAATTAAAGCCATACATGTCCCCTATAACATATCAAAAATTTTGGGACAATCTAAACATAAATGAAATTTTAGTGTATTAATGAGTACATACTGCCAATGCTGTAAAACCCTTCAAGGCAGTTTCGATTTCAATCTTCATTAAATAAGTGTTCCTTTTTATATTTGTCATTTTTGCTCCAATACAATTAAATGATGTCCTAGCTTTGGGAAATCTTGGCAAGTTGGTGTTTTGGACATGTTATGTTTTAGCCCTTTTTATGGAAAGGTCTAGGGTTTAGGGGTTAGGGGTTAGGGTTGAGGGTGTTGAGGGTTTGGTGTTTCGGGTTTGGGGTTGGGGTCGGGGTTCGAGGTTCAGGGTTCAGATTTCAATCTTCATTAAATAGGTGTTCCTCTTTATATTTGTCATTTTTTCTCCAATACGATTAAATGATGTCCTAGGTTTGAGAAATCTTGGCAAGTTGGTGTTTTGGACATGTTATGGACCCATATAAGGGGCCCATTAAGTGATAGGCCCAACCAGGAGCAATCCAAGATCTGAATCAATAATAATCATGGATAAATATCCATCAAAGATACTAATCCTAATATGACAGCATAGCAAGCAGGCCTGGGTCCTTATCAGAGGTACCAAAGGCCTATCCACGCTACCCACAGGTAACCTCTATAAATACAAGGTAAACCCTAAAGGTACGTTACGCTCTCTCTCTCTTACTGTTATGCTGTCACTGTGCGCACACACACCCCATTGGCTAACGCCGTTATAGTATTCTGGGCACAGTGATCTGCTTGACTCAAGGGTATCTCCTTTATAGATACCTTGGAGAGGGCACCAGATCCAAGAGAAACATACCAGCCTATTGGGCTGAACATCTCTGTCCCAAAGACAGAACATTGGCGCCGTCTGGGGGAAAATTCTTCTCTGAATTTGAAGTTCCCCCAATCTGACGAAGGATGACAATCCAAACAAGGAGTAGTAGTCAACAGCCACCCCAAAACCAGAACCAACCCCTAGATCCAGTTCTGGAAGAGGCAAATCAGCCTCAACACCAGCTAGGAAACGATGTGGATTATGATCACATCCATGTCAGTCAAGATGTCTCAGACACCGCTTCCATTCCAGTGTGTCATGATAGGGGTGCTGATCCAATTATGGCTCCAGTAAGGAACAACCCTCCCCAGCACCCTAGGGATCTTGCTGCGCGTATTGCCCAATCAGCCGATCCAGACACTCGGCTGGCTCAGAATGCATTTGCTGCGATTATGCAGCGAATTGCAGAGATGGAAAATCTCAATAACCTTCAGCGGCAACAAGATTTCCAGACGATACGAGCGGAAAATAACAGGGGAATGCGAGACCTGGAACAACGCTTAACGGAGCTAACTAGACCAAGGGCAACAGAAAATGAAGGCCAGCGTGCAAATGGCCGGGAAGGAAATCGCGACTTGGTTCATCAGAATCGGGTTGCTGAGGTGGAAAATCGTGAAAGGCCCAATCCGGTGAACACAACAAACCTGAACTGGAGAACCAGACGGCGGGTGGCCAAAATGCTGTTATGTAGGCCGTGAATCAAAACCCTTTAGCACAAGCTAATGGGCAGAGGGACCGGGATGGGATCCACACCAACCAGAATGCTCAGATCATCAGAGGACGCGTTGAACCCGGTGGTTACAGAAGGAAGTACAGCAGGGGGCAGTATAATAACAGCCCTTTCACCGGTGAAATATTGAACGCTTCTTTCTTGGAGGATTTCGATTCGGCACGCTTGCCAAAATATGATGGAAGTCAAGACCCACAGGTCCATATCGATGCTTTTGATACAGACATGTACATCCGAGGGATAGATGAGCCTCCCATATCTCGGATATTTGCTATAACCCTGACTGGGATTGCACAGGCGTGGTTCTCTACCTTGCCCGCTAACTCCATTGGGTCCTTTGAAGAATTTGGGGAGAAGTTCCTCTTAAACTTTGCGACAAGAAAGAAACATCCGAAGTCCGAGTTCTCACTTGGAAAGATACGTCAACAACCCGGAGAAACCCTCCAGAGATACCTCAATCGGTTCAAGGACGCTGGATTGCAGGTGCCGGGTTTACAAGAGAACGTCCACGTACATCTCATTATGGCTGGTTTGGATGGTGCATTGATAACACATATTTATTTACACTTATTTATTACTCTTGGGTGGTATTTTTATGATTTATGTGAATTAAATAAAGGTCTTTTGGGTCAAATCAGAATTCTAGATTTTAATTGATTTTCGTCATAATTTTCCAGATTTACACTACTTTTGTATTTTGACCATATCTCACTCTACAGATGTCTGATTGACTCCGTTCTTGTTGCATTTTTTCAGCTAATAGATAGGGCTACAATCTCTATTTAATCTACTAAAGCCCAATTCGGTCGAGAAGATGGTCTAAACCTGAGCCCAAGATGGACATGTTTTGCTGGAAATTTATTTTGACGTTTGGACTTAAGTTATAATTTTGAACCCAATGTACATGAGGCCCAGAGCCATTATTTCTGTTTTGTTTCCTTTTATTTTGGGTTGGATTTGTAGAGCCCGAAGCCCAGCTTGATTAGGGGTTAAAAGGGCGAGAGTAGAGACCTTGTGGAGAATCTTTCGTTTGAGTTTGAATTATACAGTTTTGAAATTAATATAATTTTCGTCTCTTTTCTCTCCTCTTTTCTTTAATCAACCCAAGGGTTGAGGATTCCATGGTTGAATCTTGAGGACCTGCGCCTCATTTTGAACCAAATACGTTTCTCTTTCCAACTCAGTTTGGCATCGCGCGATTGTGGGTGTTCAATCTGAGATACGCGATTGCGTTCTTAGGAAAGAGATTAACCATTAGATTTAATGGTTAGGTTGATTAACCCAATGAACTCAAGTCGAACGGGTTGATACCCCGCGATTGCTCGAGTAGACGCGCCGTATTCGACCAAACGCTAAGCGATCGCTTAGAGAGGGTTCTCAATTGGAAATAAGGATTCTGATTCAATTGAAATCAATCACGATTTGGTAATTATTTGTCCAATGATGGATATCCTTGGAATCCTAATTCTTGGGTTGGTTGCTTTTAATTTGATTATTATCTTTTGTTATTTTTTTTATTTCCGTTTAAATTGACAATCATATTAAGTCCCCCTTTTTAGTTTCCAATTTTCTTTAGTTTTCGTTTCTCCTTAGTTTCTCTTTTATTTAGTTCCCATTTTTATTTGGTTTTCATTTTATTTGATTCCAATTTTTATTTAGTTCTTGTTTCATTTAGTTTCCGTTTTCATCTGGTTTCCATTTTATTTTTATTTTTATTTTTGTTTTTATAACTGAGCGATTAAGATCCTTGCAAACTCCTTGAGAGACGACTTAGGTTGACGCTTTACTACAAATTTTTAATAAACCTAATTTAATTAATTTGCACGAGTTTGACAGCTCGTGTCAAATTTGGCGCCGTTGCCGGGGAGTTTGCATCGTTCTCTATTGTCTTTACCCCCTTCCTCTTTTTGTTTCAATTATGCAGAAAATTAATCATAGGGAGTGGTGTGATAAGCAGACTGAGAGAATCTTCACATGTGGATGGACATTGCCTCAAGCCTTTTTATGAGGGACTCCAGCAGCTTGTGGAGACACAAATCAGGCTCACTGATGCCACTTACCTTCCCTAAGGAGTATAGGGAGTCTTCTTTTCATTTTTATTTATTTCCTTTTTCTTTGCATTTTTTTTATTTCAACTTTAATTGTCAATAAGTGGATTTTCCTTTTCTTTCTGATAATTGTTAAGTTATACATGGAATGAACTTGGACATATTTCTTTTGATAGATTATTCTGATCAGGCTTAATTCTTGACTCTTGGATTATATTACTTGTTGACTGATATTGTTATGCTGATTGCGTAATTTGGTTTTACCCTTGTGAGATTTTGGGCCTTTATGAATGGATTACATCTTTTGCCATTATCTCTTTCTTGTGTGTTTCTGCTCATGATCTTTGTTCTCTAGAACTTGATCTTGTTCTTTTTGAAACTGCATTTTTTATTTACATGCATGAATATGATAGAGGCATTTTTTCTTTTATTTTTCCCTTTAGCCAGATAGCCATCCCTTACATTATTATCCCTTGGTGAGCCCCTTTGAGCCTTTATATCCTTTGTTTCTTAAGCCACTTTACTTGCCTAAGTAAAAAAACCAATTAATTTCATACCCTGGAGATTTACTGAGCATTGGTTTTCACTGTGATGTTGTGTTTAAGTGTGAGGGTTTGCCCAAGACGTACAAAAATTTAAGTGTGAGGGGTGACCATCTGATTCTTTTATGCTATGTGTTTTACTGTATTGATTCAAAAAAAAAAAAAAAAAAAGAAAAGAAAAGAAAAGAGAAAAAGCAAAAAAAAAAAGTTTATTTCTATCTTTCATTATCTTTGTTTTATTTTCTTAGTGTCGTTCTTAACTTTTTCTCTTGTAGATTTCTGGGGTGTTGAACCTTCTTTTCCATATTTTATCCATACCTTCACCTCAGCCCCATTACAACCCTGCATAAAACCCTCTTGATTTGTGCATGCATGTGTTAGTAGCAGTGGAGAAGTAGAATTTGAGTAAGCCTATGGTAGAATGATTTTCTTGAGTAGATTTGAGTGATACACTGATTACCCGATACACTTGAGAGAAAAATATTGAGAGCATCTTGTAAGGAACAATTTTCAGTAATTGGCATGTACAGTTGAAATTAACAAGTCTTGTGATTTGAGATTAGGGAATTTCTGTCCTGATTGGTTAATCTGTTGAAGACTTATGATCTTTGTATATTTTCTGTATGCTTGATAATTGTTATAAGGGATTGGTTGATCTTAGTCTTTGCTTTCTATTTTAGTTTTAGCCCAGGAGGCAAAAAGATAAGTGTGGGGGAATTTGATAACATATATTTTGTTACACTTATTTATTACTCTTGGGTGGTATTTTTATGATTTATTTGAATTAAATAAAGGTCTTTTGGGTCAAATCAGAATTCTAGATTTTAATTGGGTTTAATTGATTTTCATCATAATTTTCCAGATTTACACTACTTTTGTATTTTGATCATATCTCACTCTACAGATGTCTGATTGACTCCGTTCTTGTTTATTTTTTCAGATAATAGATAGGGCTACAATCTCTATTTCATCTACTAAAGCCTAATTCGGACGGGAAGATGGTCTAAAACTGAGCCCAAGATGGACATGTTTTGCTGGAAATTTATTTTGACGTTTGGACTTAAGTTATAATTTTGAACCCAATGTACATGAGGCCCAAAGCCATTATTTCTGTTTTGTTTCCTTTTATTTTGGGTTGGATTTGTAGAGCCCGAAGCCCAGCTTGATTAGGGGTTAAAAGGGTGAGAGTAGGGACCTTGTGGAGAATCTTTCGTTTGAGTTTGAATTATATAGTCTTGTTTCATTTAGTTTTCGTTTTCATCTGGTTTCCATTTTATTTTTATTTTTATTTTTGTTATTATAACTGAGCGATTAAGATCCTTGCAAACTCCTTGAGAGACGACTTAGGTTGACGCTTTACTACAAATTTTTAATAAACCTAATTTAATTAATTTGCGCGAGTTCGACAGCTCGTGTCATGCATCCAGGCTAGCCAAGTCGATTTATAAGGACCCGGTGAGGACGTTGGAAGAATTCAGAACCCGTTCTAAGAAGTACCTCAAACTCGAGCAGATGGAGATTGCAAATGCGCAATCTGAAGAGGGTAAAAGAATGAGCCCGAGAAGGAGAAGCCTAGCCTCGAAAGGAAAAGAAAGAACTGACAATAAGAAAAAAGACTCAAGAGTCAGAATCCCGGATGGCCGAGATAAAGTTGGAAGGTATGAAAAGTACACGCCATTGAATGCACCACACTCTCAAATTTGGAGGGAAATGGCGATGACGGAAATGAAGAAAGTAGAAAGACCCTGGCCCATATTCGACAGAGGAGGTTTGGACAAGTCCAAATACTGTGCTTTTCATGATGGACCAGGTCATACTACTGATCAATGCCGGGATCTCCGAGATGCTGTGGAGAAATTTGTTAGAGATGAAAGATTACGCCAGTACGTGATCAAAACCCAGGGATCCAAAAACAACAAAAGGAAGTCAGGAAATAGAAATAGAAGAAAAAGCCCGGTTCCTGAAAAGAAAAACAAGGATGAAAGGAATCAAAAGAATGATTCCAACCATGACGAGTTCCCGAAAGCGGAATTTGACTGCAATGTAATTAGTGGAGCCCTGGGATGAGGAGGAGACACTGTAAGTGCAAGAAAAAAGTATTTGAAAGAGGTCCTCTCTATTCGGGACCGTCCTAAATTCAAGGAAGACCTAAGCAAACCAGACCCTCCTCTCCTGTATTTCACAAAAGAGGACATGCATGGTGTCTTGCCGGGACATGTAGACGGAGTAGTCATTGCTGGAACCTTGGTAAATTGCCAGGTTAAGAAGATTTTTGTCGATGCAGGGAGTAGTGCCGACATCATACTCTGGGACGCTTTCAAGAAGATGAACTTGGATGAGGAGGACCTTAAACCTTGCAAAACGACCTTGATAGCTTTTAATGGAGAGAATACACCTCCTAAAGGCTACATAGACCTCAGGTTGACCTTGGGAACAAAAGAAGCGTTCAAATCAGAACGAGTCAGATTCATACTGGCTGATTTCCCATCAGAATATAATATAATTCTGGGAAGACCAACCATACACCAGTGGGACATGCTGGTTTCTACAAAGCACCAGAAGATAAAAATGGTAAGCAGTAAGAATGAAATAATTACTGTTTGTGGAGACCAAAAGGAATCCAGGGGATGCTATTTTGACACTGTCAAAGAAAATGAAGGCGGACACTCGAGTCCACCCCGGATTCATCCAGGGGATAAACTTGGCAAGAACACAATTCCTCACCACTCAAGGAAGCCGATCAATGTGGTTGAACTGGACATGAGAGAAGAAATAATCCCGAGGCCTGAGCCTAATGGAGAATTAGAAGATCTTGCATTGGGGAAGGAACCTGGTCAATTTACCCGAATTGGTAAGACTATAGATCCTCGGATCAAACAAGAGTTAGCCGTGCTCCTCAAAAGCAACACAGACGTATTTTCCTGGAAGTCATCAGAGATCCTAGGGATAGATCCTGCTTTCTGCTGCCACAAGCTGGCAGTCTATCCGTTTCCACACCGGTTTCTCAAAAGAAAAGGAAGTTGGGACCGGAAAGGAAACAAGTACTGGAAGAACATGTGAAGGAGTTGCTGGATGCGAGGTTCATTCGGGAAATACAGTACACAACATGGCTTGCGAACATGGTGATGGTGAAAAAACCAAATGGGAAGTGGAGAGTCTGTACTGATTATACGGACTTGAACAAGGTCTGCCCAAAAGACTCTTACCCTATGCCTAACATACACCAACTGGTAGACAACTCGACTGGATTTCAATTGCTGTCTTTCATGGATGCATATTCTGGTTACAACCAGATTCTAATGTACCCAGGGGATCAAGAAAAAACTGCCTTTATGGCTGAAAAGGCTAATTACTGTTATAATGTGATGCCATTTGGGCTTAAAAATTCAGGGGCAACTTATCAAAGAATGATGAATAAATTATTTGAAGATAAACTGGGAAAAAATGTAGAAGTATACATTGACGATATGATAGTAAAGTCGTTTAATATGACAAATCATGTCCAGAATCTTAAGCAGACATTTCAGAAGCTCAGGAAGTATCGCATCCGTCTAAACCCGATAAAATGTGCATTTGGAGTCCCGGCTGGGAAGTTTTTGGGTTTCATGTTAACCCAGAGAGGAATTGAAGCAAACCCTGACAAGTGTAAGGCAGTACTTGATATGAAGGTACCACAGAATAAGAAGGAGGTTCAACAGTTAACCGGTCGATTAGCTGCATTAACCCGGTTCTTACCAAAGTCTGCTGAGAATGCCTTCCCATTCTTTAAATTATTAAAGAAGGAAGTAATGGAAGGATGGAACCCGGAATGTCAAGCCGCGTTCAAAAAAGTCAAGAAATGTTTAGCAATTCCACCAGTGCTCTCAAAGCCAGAACCAGGAGACATTCTGATCCTGTATCTGGCTGTGGGAGAGGAGGCAATAAGTGATGTCTTGATCAAGGAAACTGATAAAGGCCAAGAGCCAATTTATTTCATCAGTAGAGCCTTACAAGGTGCAGAGTTCAGGTATCAAAAGCTAGAAAAAGTGGCTTTTGCTTTGCTGATCACGGCTAGAAGATTGCAGCCATATTTTCAGGGACATCAAATAATAGTCAGGACCAATCAGCCTATACGGCAAGTGTTGCACAAGCCGGACCTGGCAGGAAGAATGACTAACTGGAAAATTGAGCTAAGTGAATACGACATAACATATGAAAGTCGGATGGCCATGAAGTCACAAGCTCTAGCCGACTTCATAATGGAGCTAACACCATTGAACCCGGAATGTGAAGAATCTGGGGATGCATGGAAGGTCTATGTCGATGGATCCTCCAACAATAAAGGAAGTGGAGTTGAAATCATACTCGAAAGCCCAGAAGGAGTGACAATTGAACACTCTTTAAGCTTGGGCTTCCCAACTTCGAATAATCAAGCAGAGTGCGAAACTTTGCTAGCCGGATTGATGCAGGCTAAAGAACACAGAGCTAGAAGGGTAAATATCTTCAGTGACTCACAATTGGTGACTTCGCAAATAGAAGGAAAGTATCAGGCCAAGGGTCATCTATTAATGAAATACCTAAACAAAGTACAAGAGATGATGGCCGACTTCGATGAAGTGCAAGTCAGTCATATCCCTCGGGGAGGGGGGGGGAATAGCCAGGCTGATATCTTGTCTAAATTGGCAAGTACCAAAAATTTAGGTAACCACAGAACGGTGGTACAACAAAGCATAACAATGTCGAGTTGCGTGATGGTTATAACCTCGGAAAATGACTGGAGGCAACCCATAGTGGCATACCTTGAAAAAGGAATATTGCTAGAAGATCGCCTGGAATCCAGGAAGCTGGTCCGAGATGCGGCACAATACACAATTGTGAAGGATCAGCTGTTTAGAAAGGGGTTGCATGTACCCATGCTGAAATGCTTAAACTCGGAAGAAGCAGAATATGTTATGACCGAGATACATAAAGGAATCAATGACCATCACATGAGAGGCAAAGCTCTGGCTAGAAAGGCCCTCCGAGCTGGTTATTACTGGCCGACTATGGAGGCAGACTCCAAAGATACACTTGATCAAAAGATGTGAAAGCTGCCAGAAGCATGCCAAGCTAATTCTTTCACCACCTGAAGAACTGAAATATATCTCGGCGCCGTGGCCCTTTTTCAAATGGGGAATGGATTTGCTGGGACCCTTCAAAGCTGCAGAAGGGCAGTTAAAGTGGTTGATTGTAGCTGCGAATTACTTCACAAAGTGGATAGAAGCAGAACCTGTCACCACAATCACCTCGACTAGAGTACAAAGGTTCTTTGAATGGAACATTGTCTCCAGATTTGGGATACCGAGCGAGGTGGTAACTGATAATGGAACACAGTTTGCTGATAAAAGATTCCAACAATTGATGAAAGACTTACAAGTCAAACATCACTTTGCATCTGTGGAGCACCCACAGTCAAATGGACAAGCTGAAGCAGCAAACAAGGTAATTGTGGATGGTCTCAAAAGATGAATGTTTGATGCCGAAGAAAACTGGGTTCAGCAGCTCTACTTTGTCCTTTGGGGATACAGAACGAGTACCTAAACTGCAACAGGGAAAACCCCTTTTCGACTGACATATGGCTGCGAAGCCATGATTCCGGTGGAAATCGGAGAACCTTCATGGAGGAAGATGAATAGTAGCGAGCAAGGCGATCAGCAGAACAGTAAGCTACTCACTGCCGAGTTGGACCTTGCTGACGAAGCTCGGCTTGCAGCTCACTGCTGGGATATGATGGCCAAGCGACAGATGACAGTCAGATACAACAAAAAGTGAGGCCAAGAATCTTTCAGAAAAATGATTTGGTACTCAGGAGAGCAGATATTGAAAATAAAAATGCCAAAGATGACAAATTAGCTGTAAACTGGGAAGGACCATACCGAGTTAGAGAAAAGCTCGAAAAAGGAGCCTATATCCTAGAAACAGTGGAAAGCAAAGAAATTAAGCGGACTTGGAATGCGGATAAGCTGAAAATATATTACAGCTAAATCTGGAGTCCGCCTTTTAAATATTTCAATATTTAAATTTGTTTAGAATTTCCTAGATGAAGTTTTTTCCTCTATTAAGGATCTAATTAAAGCCAAATATGCCGGCAAATTCATGTAGCAAACAATTTGATATCAATAAATGAGAAGTTTTTTCTTTTTAAAAGATTTTTCCTTGTCTATTTTCGATGCATCAATACAAAATCCGAGATACAAGTACAATGTGTTATAGTGACTCTGATCAAGTCAAAATTCTCCTTATTTCGGTTTAAGAACCAAAAGGGACAGGTGACAATGTTGTCTTTATCTTAGATAAAGTTGAATTACAAAATTAAAATTATAGCAAATGGTTAAGTCAATAAAGACGAGATCCATTATTAATACAGGCTTACCAAAACGGTAAAGTCAAAACAAATATGCGTCATGGAGAATGACAGAAAGCGGAATCCGTACAATGCTTTGACCTCGGCCAGGTCAAGAATATAAAACTCGTAAGATGCACGGGTTTAGTAAATTTATTTGAGTTGAAAAAATTACCAACAAGTATGGGGTAAGACTCGGATAAAGCTTAAACGCATAACTCGGAAATGCCCGGGTTAAGAAAATAAAATCAACCCAAGTTGCAACTCAGCCAGGATGGGGCAACTCGGACAAGGTTTGAAATACGTAAAAATTGCCTAAAGTTATGAACTTATCTGATAAAGGCATAAGCCCACTTGTCAGAAAACAAGGCCATGCTAAATCCTTAGAAGTGTTCAATGAACGCTCAAGGAAAGTACGACAAATTATGAAAATAAAAATACCTAGAGACATGCATCTATGGTAAATTCGGGAAGTAAGAAACAAGACGCCAAATCATAAAACGGAATATGAGATGAGCTCAGAGGAGCAAATTTAAACCGGAGTAAAATTGGCAATATTCAAAATAAGTAAAAAGGGGGCTCAAAGGCCCCAAATATAAATTAAAAAGGTAACCGGCATCCCGGACCTTCATTCAGTTTTTCTAGCAGGAGGATCTTTCGACACCACAACCTCTTTAGTAGATTAGTTGGCTGCCTCTTCCCCTTCCTCTACAGTAGCACCTTCTTTCTCAGATTGAGTAGCTGAGACACCAGAGGGAGAGGTAGCAATAGGTGGAATGATTTTCCCTTTGCTGAGATACGCACGAGCATTTAAATCGATTATATTCAAAGACACATTAAGATAAGTACTTGGAGTTGGTTAAGGGCATTATAGAAGGAGCCGGTGACCGACTTCTCAAGTTCACCACGGTAAAGCTGGGCATTACGCTCAACCTCCTTCAACCTCTCCTCCAATCTTTCCTACATAATTCGGAAGTTATTCATCCTCACGGCTTCGGCAGCTTGCTCGTCTCGAAACTTTCCAAAATCCGCCTTGACCTTTACCAGCTGGGCAGCAGTTTCGTTATACTTGTGCTTCAAAGAGGACAAATCGTCCTTCACCTTCAGAAGCTCGACATATGTTTTGGCCTTCTCTTCCCGGGATGCGGATGCCTCATTTAAAGAGCGAAGATACTTTTGCGTAAGCGTTAGCAAAGGTCTGGCCAACCCGACCATCTTCATACAGCAAAGCTCCAACTCTTCCACTTCCCTAATTTGGGCAGCTGTAAGAGCGGAGGAGTTGTATACTGTCCATTCTGCCTTGCCACACCATGTGCTTTACAATCTCGGGAAGAGAAGAAGGAGCTTTCATCGCTTGATGAACAGAAGTAGAAGCACGGGCATCAGCAGCGCCCTCCTTATATTTGGCCCTGCTCACAGTAGCAGTACCTTTAACAGCCGACGTGCCCTTCGCTTTACCGTGGTTATCATTTGAAAGCTCAGAAGCTTTCCTTTTCTTTGGCAACCCGGCAGAGGCACCTTTGGACTGGTTCAAAACCAACAACCAGGTAGGAGGCTCATTTTGCTGGTTCTCCATGCTGGGTACTGAAAAGAAGAAACAGTAAGATGTAATCATCAAAGGCAATATAATAAATATACAAATATGAGTTCGGAAAAAATGATCCATACTTAGTTCAGCAACAAGATCCTCTTGGGTTTTGAAAAGAAGGGATGCGACACTAGCATGCTTATACGATAGAAGGTATGTGCAATGGCAATGGAACTGTCGATATCAGAAGGGCTCAGCTGAATATCCTTGAAACGGTAACTCGAGGGGGGAAGTTGATAATGGTCAAAAGACCAGTATAAGGGAAATTTTCCCTCTGCATCTTCGGCACTAGAGGCATCAACAAACCATACACTCTTGCTGGGATGGGCAGAAACTTTAAAGAACTTATCTTTAAAGTTTTTAAAGGAATCAGTGTAAACTCGAAAAAGTTTACGACGAGGAATACCTCGAATGGTAACCCAACCTTTCAGTTCGACCGGTTCTCGATCGGTTCGAGGTGTAAGCACTTGAAAAAAGAAAAAGAAAATGCAAACAAAAGCCGGGAGTGTAAGATATGAGCAAAAATGCTCAAAAGCTTTAACAAAACCCCAGGCATTGGGGTGAAGTTGTGTAGGAGCTATTTACAGGTGATTTAGAAGGTAAGTTTGAAACTCAGACAAAGGAAAACGAATACCAAGTTGAGTTACAACATCCCGGTAAAAGAAAAAGAAAAGGGGGCTCCTCTGAGCTCCCACTAGAGCAAACAGGTTCGTCTTCCCGTGGGGGGACAATGTCATAATTCTCGAAATTCTCGATTGGGAGACCCGCCACGTCATCTGGACCCATCTCGGAAATAGTATTTAAACCTCATAAGTAACCCAGGGAAACCGGGATATTAAGGAGGTGGCGGGACGTGGGGGGTATGATTCGATAGAACTCGACTCTTCTACTACCTCTAGAGGAGAAGATGCCATGAAACCTAAAAGAAGGAAAGAGCTGGATCAGAAAAGAATCGGCATACCTGAATCAAAAATGCTATCAGAAGAATCACTAGAAGGCGAAGTTGGCAAGTCGGAGATCATGATGAAATCATTTACTCCACCGGATGCGGAGGTAAATCCCGGTATATCTCCATGCCGGCAACTCGCCAAAGTAGACTCGGCTAAATAGTCACATCTTTGCTCGACAAGCTTAGAACTCAAGTAGACACAATAGTAACATTGGACACTCTTTGGGACAGGGAAAGAATCAGAGAAAGCCTGGATGGTGGAAAGAGAACTTGGAGGAATCATAGGCTGGCTAGCGGGCTCAGCCCCGGATTAGAGAAACAGATGCGAAGCACGTCTGTTGGTGGTAATACGACCCCTAAACCGGTTTGACGAACCTCTACCCCGGTTGTGCCCTAACTCTCTATTTGACATCCCAGACCTTCTCTGGGATCTGCCACCGCGGCAACCGCGAAGCATGGCTTCTCGTTCCTCTTCCTCGGTCCTTGGAATCCCCCAAAGCCAGAAATGGGCACCAGGAGGAATCTTTTTGAAAAAATCAAAATCTCCCTCCTTCTTCTCCTTACAATACAAAGCTAAAGAAGGAGGGTTTTTCCCCCTCATTTGGTTAAAAAACTGAAGACACTCAGACTTGAAACAACAAGGAAGGAAACCAAGGACAAGGTGACAAACACTAAATACTAGAAGGGAGGCTATACGCAACCCCCTGAAAGTGCATAATGTGGGTGTAATCAACGCAATGGCATGCAATGGGCAAAGAATTCAAATATGAAAAAGCATGCCGAAGGAAAATTGGTCAAACACAAGCATCTCAAAACAGAAACAACAAAAGCAACGTATGGCTGAAATACCCGTAAATTGAAGATGAAAGAGATAAACTAGCAAGAAAATAGAGAAATGTGTTTGGGACGCTGACACTCTGGGAAATGCAGCTTCAGCACAATGCTCAGAAGGTAAACAAAAGCATGTAATGTGAGACATAGCCATATATAGGCATGACTAGTGACCATTAGGGCTGCGAATGACAAAGGTCAGGGCTATTAAGGTCTTTGCACTTGTAAATAATAACTGCAACAATCATGGATAATAACCGCAATCATCATGGGCGGTAGCCACAACACACAGAAATGGCAAGAGTCAGGGTCACTAGTGCCATTTCACTTCAAAAAAGTAATGATTAGACAATTGAAACGATGCTGCAATAAATATGCACGAAACACGAAAACAACATAGAACAGCTGCGGCAGGCTAAAGCACGCGGGTTATATTACGTGGCAGAACAAAATGAGTACCACTCATAAACCAACAGATAAGACAATGAACGTACATATGCAACTATCAACTGGGTTAAACACCTGATGCTTGGGGGCAACTCTCCAGTTGGACTACAACTACTCAAGCACATCTGTTACCCGGTTACTACGTAAAGTATCTTGCCGGGTTCATGCAAAACCCGTCAACTAAGTAAATAAAGGCATAAAGTAATACTCCAGTTCGACATGATGCTTGAGAGCAACCCGTCAGTTGGATCCCAACAACTTAAGCACATCCCCAACTCGGAGTAGGAACATAGAAATGGTTGATGCTCGACCTGTCGGTATAAGGAACGAGGAAAAGTCGTCCTTGACGTAAGTCGCAAACTCAGAATAAGCATAAACGCTAATATTGAGGGACAACTCGCCAGTTGGATCCCAACTGCTCAAGCCTACCACCAATCCAAAAAAAGGGATACGAGAAATATCTCCCTGGGTTGATGCTCAGCCCGTCGACATAAGGGGCAAGAGATACCCACATGGAAAAAACTCAAAAAATGAGGAACATTGCAAAAGTTCGAAAGTTTGCTAGAACGCAAACATATTCAGGAACACAAACCTGAAGAAACACACACACAAGTTTAGGGTTTAGGGTTTGGAGTTTGGGATTTGGGGTTTGGGGTTGAGGGTCTAGGGTTCAGGGTCTAGTGTTTTAGGGTCTAGGGTTTTAGGGTCTAGGGGGTAGGGTGTAGGGTGTAGGGTGTAGGGTCTAGGGTGTAGGGTCTAGGGTGTAGGGTCTAGGGTTTAGGGTTTGGAGTTTGGGGTTTGGAGTTTGGGATTTAGGGTTTAGGGTCTAGGGTTTAGGGTCTAGGGTTTAGGGTCTAGGGTTTAGGGTCTAGGGTTTAGGGTCTAGGGTTTAGGGTCTAGGGTTTAGGGTCTAGGGTTTAGGGTCTAGGGTTTAGGGTCTAGGGTTTAGTGGTTAGGGTATAGGGGATAGGGGTTAGTGGTTAAGGAGTAGGGGGTACGGGGTAAGGGTTAGGGGGTTAGGGAGTAGGGGTTAGGGGTTGGGGGTTTAGGGTTTAGGGTTGGGGGTTTAGGGTTGGGGTTTGGGGTTTGGGGGTTTGGGGTTGGGGGTTTCGGGTTTAAGGTTTAGGGGTTAGGGGTTCGGGGTTCGGGTTCGGGGTTGCGGGTTGCGGGTTCCGGGTTCGGGGTCTAGGGTCTAGGGTCTAGGGTCTAGGGTCTAGGGTCTAGGGTTGAGGGTTGAGGGTTGAGGGTTTATGGTTTAGGGGTTAGGGGTTAGGGTTTAGGGGTTCGGGGTTAGGGGTTAGGGGTTCGGGGTTCGGGGTGCGGGGTGCGGGTTCCGGGTTCGGGGTTCGGGGTCTAGGGTCTAGGGTCTAGGGTCTAGGGTCTAGGGTCTAGGGTCTAGGGTCTAGGGTCTAGGGTCTAGGGTCTAGGGTGTAGGGTTTAAGGTTTAGGGTTTAGAGTTTAGGGTTAGGGTTTAGGGTTAGGGGTTAGGGGTTAGGGTTTAGGGTTTAGGGGTTAGGGTTTAGGGGTTAGGGGTTAGGGGTTAGGGGTTAGGGGTTAGGGTTTAGGGGTTTAGGGGTTAGGGTTTAGGGGTTAGGGGTTAGGGGTTAGGGGTTAGGGGTTAGGGTTTGGGGTTTGGGGTTTGGGGTTTC
>NW_026897844.1:0-38542 GCF_033153095.1 Gastrolobium bilobum | reverse complement strand
ACCTCCTATAAAAACCTGCATGACCAAGGAAAGACCTTATCCCCTTTAAGTTAACAGGGGGTGGCAATTTTTCTCTTTCACCATAAAATGGCACTTCTCCCAATTTAGGACTAGATTGGTCTCCTCACATCTTTCAAGGACTTTTCCCAAATTTCCTAGGCACTCCTCATAAAGTCCCCAAAGACAATGAAGTCATCCATGAAGACTTCCACAAATTGTTCTATCATGTCAGTAAAGATAGCCATCATGCACCTTTGAAAGGTGGCTGGTGCATTGCACAGCCCAAAGGGCATTCTCCTAAAGGCAAAGATGCCATAGGGACAAGTAAAAGTGGTCTTTGGCTGGTCCTCAGGGGCTAAGGCTATTTGATTGTACCCTGAATAGCCATCTAGAAAACAGTAATATTCCTTACCAGCCAATCTATCTAACATCTGATCAATAAAAGGCAAAGGAAAATGATCATTCCTAGTGGCTTTGTTGAGCTTTCTGTAGTCCATACAAATCCTCCAACCAGTGACAGTCCTAGTGAGTATTAGTTCTTTTTTTTCATTTTTCACAACAGTGATCCCACCCTTCTTAAGGACACACTGTACTGGGCTGACCCAGTTATTGTCAGAAACTGGATATATGATCCCAGCATCCAGCCACTTAATAATTTCCTTTTTTACTACCTCTTTCATGATTGGGTTAAGCCTTCTTTGCTGCTCTCTAGAGCTGCTGGTTGGGTCAGTAAAAAGGATTTTATGTGTGCATTAGGAAGGGTTAATTCCTTTTATGTTTGCCAAAGACCAACCTATAGCTCTCTTAAATTTTTTTAAAACAGTCAGCAACTATTCTTCCTCTAACACAGTGAGCAGGTTGGATACTATAACAGGCAAGGTGTCTTGTTCTCCTAAGTAAGCATACCTAAGGTGATTAGGCAGAGGCTTGAGCTCTAACACAAGGGGCTCTTCAATTGAGGGTTTGAGAATTTTTAACCCTCTCTTGGCCAATTCTAACGACTCAAAATTTTTATTTTTCCAAACCACATCAGATCTGGAATTTAACCATTTAACCACTTCCTCTGAATCAGTTTGACTGATTTCAAGACCCTTAAAACCAGAAATTTGTAAAGAGTCCAATGCAGACTCATGCAAAAATTTGTCTTTGACTACACAGTCAATGATATCTAGCCTAGAACACTCCTCTATGTCTCTTGGGTATTTCATAGCTTTCAAAATATTAAATTTTACTTGTTCACCATTCACATTCATAGCCAACTCACCCTCCTTAACATCTATCACAGCCCCACCAGTGGTTAAGAAAGTCCTTCCTAAAATTATAGGCACCTCTCGGTCTTCCTCATAGTCCAAAATAATAAAGTCAGCAGGTAGAATGAATTTATCTACCTTCACCAAGACATTCTCCACTTTCCCTTCCGGATAAACTAAGGACCTATCAGCCAACTGTAAAGTGACAGTGGTGGGATTAGGCTCTCCTACTTTCAGCTTTTTGTACACACTCAAAGGCATTAAGTTGATACTAGCACCTAAATCACACAATGCTCTGCCTATGTAGTGGTCTCCTATGGTACATGGAATTGTAAAACTTCCTGGGTCTCCTAATTTAGGAGGTATCTTACTAAGAAGATATTGACTGCTCTCTTGTGTAAGAGCCACAGTCTCAAACTCTTCTAGCCTCCTTTTCCTTGAAAGAATTTCTTTCATGAATTTCACATAAGTGGGAATTTGTTCTAATGCATCCACAAATGGAATGTTGACATGCAACTGTTTTAGGAGGTCTAGAAATTTCCTAAATTGAGTGTCTTGCTTATGTTTTTGTAACCTTTGAGGGAAGGGTGGTGGAGGTCTTTTTGAGGCAGCAGGTGTCTCACTATTTGGCTCAGGGGCCGAAACCCTTGGAGTGGATTTTTCCATGGAATTATTCCCTAAAGGCTCGTCTATAGGGGGCTGATTGTCTGGTTCAACCAGAATGAGCAAGGGGTCACTATGCGCAGCCCCTTGGGGGCTGTTATGAACAACAGAATTCTGAACAGGTTCAGAATTTGCATCTTTTTCTTTCTGCATGTTCTCCTCTTCTCTTTTTTTTAATGTGGAAGGTCTAACCACAGCTTATGGCTGATTTACAGATCTGCCATTTCTAAGCTCTATCATATTGCATTGCTCTTTATTTCTCCTAGGCTCTTCAGTGTTACTAGGCAAGGTACCAGGGGGTCGGGTATTCATAGTGTTTGCTAAATGGCCTAGTTGGGATTCTATGTTACTCAAGGATGCTGGAATACTTTGAACAACAACTTCCAAACTGTTTTGCTTGGTCTCATTTTTAGCCAAATATTCCCTCAACAAAGTTTCTAAGGAAGATGGTGGAGCAATAGGTAGCTCACTAGGCTGAGCAAAATGTTGCTACCTTGAAGGTTGTTGGTAATTTTGGGAGGGAAAAGGTGGTTTGGTTTGGGCATTTGAAGGGCTAGCTTGCTGCCCTTGCCCTTGGAAAAATTGGGGCTGTTGATTCTGCCTCCATCCTTGATTAAAATTAGTGAAAAAATTATTTTGGTTTCCCACATAAAACACAGATTCTGGGTTGGATGGGAAGCTATCATACAAATGGGGCCCACCACAGCAAACACAAGTTACACTTGTGTTTATTGCGTTAACTTGAGGTTGGGTCACAGGTATTTGAGGTGTAGGTACAGAAACTTGGGGTTGGGACAATCTTGCCTCAATGGTTTGTCCTTGGGTTCTCACTAAATTGGACAATGCATCAAACTTGGCTGAAAGGGCTGTTACAGGGTCTATCTCATGTAAACCAGCCACTCTCCTTGGCTGGTTTCTCTCTTCAGGCCATTAGGCATAATTTTGAGTCATTTGTTCTAACAACTCATAAGCTTGGTTAAATGACATAGTCATAAACATGCCATTAGCAACAGAATCTGCCAAGGCCCTATTTTGAGTATTCAGGCCATTGTAAAGGGTTTGTAGCACTGCCTAATAGGGAAAACCATGGTTGGGGCATTGCTTAAGAAGGTTCTTGTACCTCTCCCACACATCCACTAATGTCTCACCATCCCTCGGCATGAAGTTAGCAATATCACCTCTAGTTTGCACTATCTTATTGGAGGGGAAAAATTTCATGATGAATTTCTCAGCAAGGGTGTGCCAGTTGGTTATGGAGTTGGATGGAAGGGAGTTCAACCACTCTTTGGCTTTGTCAGCCAGTGAAGGAGGGAAAAGCTTCAATCTTAGCACATCATCCGAGATGTTGGGATTCCTAAAAGTGTTGGCCACTTCTATGAAATTTCTAAGGTGCTTGTGTGGGTCTTCCATTAACAACCCATGGAACTACCCCATGTTTTGGAGCATGGTGAACATCACTGGTTCTAGCTTAAAGGGCACTCCATTCACAGGTTGAGCTATGCTTGGATCTAACTCATCGAACACAGGTATGATGAAGTCCATCATGGACCTATCATTGTTATTTATGACAGGTGGGTTTTGTATCCTTTGTATTTCGTCCTCATTCCCATTTCCATTTCCTACATTTTCCATCTCTTCCAAATTTGGGATTGGGATTTGCCTTTGGGCTCTTCTCCTAACTCTAAAGGTCCTCTCAGGTTCTGGGTCAAATGATTCTATGAACGGGTGTGGAGTTGCACTCATGCACCCTTTTTAACTAATACAGGTAAACCTGACTTAGCTAAAACACCTAGATTACTAACCAATTTTTATGCAAAACAAGCAAAAAAATAAACAAACAAGAACCTGCAAACAGAAAAGTCCCAAGACAGTTCACAGCTTTACAGCTTTATAAGGCAGTCTCACTAACAGAGTGAGACTGATAATTAAAATAAAACTGTAACTACAAAATTATGAAATAAAATAACAACTACGAACTATTAGACTAAAAAAAAAAATTTAAATGACATAAAATAAAATAAAAACAGAATATGAACAGAACAAAGTTTTAAGCTATTAATATTCACGAACTACAGTAACACACCTGAAACAGAATTCAAATTAAGCTAAACTAAAAACAGCAAAAATAAGCAATTCAGAAATAGCAATCACACAAAGAAATCTGATCATGTACGCCTCGATCCCCGGCAACGATGTCAAAAACTTGTTGCCTTGCTAACAGTTGTGCAAGTAATGCGCGCAAGTATACGCGACAACAAGTAATATAGGGCTTTTGTGAGTCCCAGTTATCGTTCCCACAAGGATCTTTGCGTTCTAACTTGAAATAAATTGGTAATTGCTAAAAGAACTAAAAATAAAAAATTAAATTAAATGCTACTACTATTCTCAACTAGTGTACTGAAAATGTTTTTGTGGAAATTTTCTCTTCTTAAAACAGTGATTTTAGTTGGTGAAGGATCTTTAACTACTGCCTAAAAAATTACTTACTTGAAAGACTTGCAAACTAATTTGTTTTTAATGATTTTCTTTTAAATTTTAAAACAGAAAAATAATTTCAGATTTGAATGAAAATAACAAGTGACATAAATTGGTTTTAAAACAGAGTTTAGAAGTGAGTTGAGTTTTCAATTTCCCCTTCACTCAAACGTCATTAGGATGCTTTAATATAAAACAGAAAATGCTTTCAGCTTAACGAAAATACTAGAGTAATTGTTGTTTCCCAACATCAATTTTCTTCCACTGACAACAGTTGGCATATCTCTATGTCACTGTTGGCTTAGGACTTTGAGACACCATTTTCACAAGTTACATGGGGGTAACTCCATCCCTGAAGCCATACCCATTGAGAGAGATTTTTCTCTCAACTTTCCATGTGCTCTCAGTGGGGTCTAGTGTGAGTTATTTCCCAATACTCTCACACCACTAAGAGCTGACTATGTGTGATCATCACATAACAAACTCAGAAATAAACATGCACAGTAAACAAGCTGAAAAACAACCCTGTAAACATTAAACCATCATCTACTAACAGTGAGTTCTGGGTACTTTATCCAACCCAACTCTCAGAAAAATTAGCTCATCACCACAGGTTGATGAGCTAAAATACAACAAGTGTTCATAATGAAAACAGAAACTTTAAAATGTACTGGAAATAAAAAAACTCAGGAACTATCAACAGCCGATAGTCCTGACCACAGTGCTCATAAAATTTACAAAATAAAAATACTACAAATAAAGACAGAAAAACTAAAAATATTCCCAATGAGCAGATAAATAAAATCAGCGAAGAGAAGAGAGGTAGGAAGAGAATGTCCTACAAAATTCCCTTTGTCCCTTTCTTATAGCTGCTCCAAAATCAGCTCTCCCAAACGTACGCTCCTTGCTCCCATCGATCGTGGGTGTCCCTTGCACGATTCAGCAACACACTCCAAAAGCAGCTCCAGTCACTAACGATCTCCAGCTCATCAACTCTTTTGGATATTTCTGTATTGAACCAAAAATCGATTAGGTCTTGTGTGGGTTGGTTCGATTCAAGAATGGAATCGTGATGGAGGGTTAGGGTTCTGTGTCTTGAGTGAAAATCAGAAGGTGTTTCGGTGAGGGGAATCTGGAAGGAACGGTTGAGATGAAGGTCTAGATGGAAAGGGGTTTTCTTGGACGGTTTTGAGAGCTAGGGTTTTTTTTCTCTTCTTTCTTTGTTTCTGATCTATCTCTTACGATTCTGATCTGTCCCTTTTTGCTCCTCTTTCTTTTCTTCTTTTCAATTTTTTTTTTTCTTTCCTTCTTTGGGCCGCTGATGGATTAAATTTCCTGGCCCATTCTCTTCTTGTCTTCTTTTCTTTTCTTCTTTCTGATTTGTCTTTTCTTTCTTTCCTCATTTTTGGGCTTCTGATCAGCAAAATAATGGCCCAGTTTTCCTTTAGTCTTTTTGCATAGAGAATCATAACCAATTGGGCCTAAAACACAAAAGAAATCAGCCCATTGACATTTTTAACCAACACAAGACAATTCACACAAAGTTGGGATATATTATTCAAAAAATCAATTCATTTCCCTTCATTTTCAATATAATCCATATGTTCTAAGTCTCAATTAAGAGACTTATCAGGATGTTTGTGGGATTTTCCCATTGAACAAGATACACAGACAACGGATAATTTATTAATATGAATAGAAGTTTTACATGATTGAAGTACAAAGTGGAAAATTTTGTAGCCGGATGAACTAACATGATATGCTATAGCTGAAAATTATTATTGGAAAAGATGAGGCATGGCCACATGCATTAAAGGGATTTGCTGTGCTGGAAAATGATTTAGAGAAGGTCTAATATTCTCAAATGCGTATTAGCCATCTTTAAGCCTTTCTAAAAGGATTACCTCCTCGATAGCTTGGGATTTGACAAAAGGACATCCAGGGTAAAACTCAAAAAACACAAGTTATGTTTAGCAAATTTTGATACATTATTCAGATTTTTTTGATATGGGGAACATAAAGAAGATTAGGAAGAGTGAAAGATTGTGGACTAGAATGAAAAATAGAATGTCCAATGTGATTAATTCTCAAACTTCAATTATTTCTCATTTGAACCCAATTAGATCTCTCATAAGTCATAAGGCAACTTTGTAATCAAGTTTCCAACTTCTATAGTGAGGTGATTAGTTGCCCCCCGAATCTGGATACCAGTCTACATTCAACAATCTCTGAGTTGGATAACATTGCTTACACGAAGAACTTAGAATTGTGCATACGAGCTTTGATTTAGAGGTGGTTGATTAGCAACAATAGTAGTATACTATTGATCAAACCAATACTGACAATACCAAGTTTGATGCCAAAACATGCCCCAAACTTGACATTGAGGTCATGAACCTGGCTTGTTATTATTTCAAGATGTCTCTTTTTTCCAATTCTGCCACAGTTGCCGTTCATTGCCTTGATCTCCTCTACCAGCATAATAACCCTTTTTAAAATTTCCGGGGTTTCTTCCTCTGTCATGATTTCTTGAGCAAAATTCAGGATTGTACATTCTATCCTATTACAATCTTATAGATCAAAATGTCCAATCATATATTGATATATTAATATAGAATCTGTTTGCCTTCTCTCTCTTAAGTATCTATGGGGAAGGTATCCTAAAGATCAGTGGATCACTGTGCACAATAATACAAATGACATAGTAGATGTGTGCACAATGACAAGCTAAGAGACAGGGTTTATAATGTATACCTTATTGGCTTAACCCCTTATTTATAGATGGATTACATCGCATAAGTGAACTTCTGGGGCTTTTAGGAGTATTAGTATTAGGGGTACAATTGTTGACCCATTACTGTCATAGTAGGATTAGTATAATTAAAGAATATTTCCTTAGTTCTCTCTTAGCTGTTAGCCCTATTTGAGCCTTCTAGAATGTGGGCCTTTATCATGTCCATAACATATTCTTAAACTAAGGTCTGAGAGAAGCTCATGTGAGCTACATTGGTTTATGAAACTTACTGATCACCAATCACCATTATGATGTTTTCTATGCCTATCTAATCTTTCTTCTTGAGCCACGATCAATGCCTGCATCAATTTCAGACACTTTGTATGTGGATTAGAGTCATCAGACCTTGATATGATAGAGGTAACAAAAGAATCATTATCTTCATTCAAGCAATCAAAGATTATCTCAATTTGGTCTTCAGCACTAGTAGGTGCTCCAACAGAAGCAAATGCATGATTTTGATCTAGAGAAGGAAAGTAGTAATTGATGATTCCTTCTTGATACCTTTCTGTTTTGCTTTGATATGTTTGATCATAGCTCGAGTTTATGATGCAAAAAGTCCTTCAGTTTGTGCTGAACTTGATATGAATACTTACAACCCACAATTCTTATGGGGAGTGCTTATGTCATCAAAACTAAGAGCCAAGATAACAAGAGATGATATTCTTGTTGTTCCTAGTTGAGAAGTTCTTCTGAGTAATTCCCTTGCTTTTGTATTAAAAAAAAAAAAAATTCCCTTGCTTTGCATCTTTTGTTGATGGATTACGCCAGCTCCATGAATAAAAACTTGAAGCCATGATTTACATGTAGTGCCTGCTACTTCTATGTATTTTGGAATAAAGTGTGCGAAAGTAGTGAGCCCCATTGTTGAAGCTATGATACCATGAAACTATTAAATACTCGATTTTTTTTTTTGGGAAAAGTTCACCTATGTTCCTGGTTTGCTTCAGAATCATTTATGTCCTGTGGTCTTTTTTCTATCACATATGTCCATGTGCTTGGTAAAAAATAAGAAACCACAGGGGTATAAGTGATAAAAAAACATACCCTTTTACAAACCACAGGGGCATATGTGATAAAAAAAAACCCCAGGGACATAAGTGATTCTGAAGTAAACCACAATGGCATTGGTGAACTTTTCCCTTTTTTTTTAAGCTCAAGGATTTAGCCAAAATTTTTTTATAAAAGTTCAGAGTTTTTTTTAAGTGTTATATTTATCTCATTCAACATGAGATAATTCATCTTTCTACACACACATAACAAAAGTGGGTCCCACATTTATTTTTTTTTCTCTCCAATCATTTATAGGTCACTCTTATTATTTTGTTTCCCTACCATAAAATAACTTATCTATAAGAAAAAGATTTCCCCTTCTTTTTAATGAATAGATGTACATCAGTTTTTAGAAAAGAAATTGAAATTACTTTACCAAATACCTTATTTTTAATTTGAGTTTTAAAGTAATTTTTAAATAAAAAATATTATATAATAACCAAATAATTTTCATTTTATTTTAAGTTTTTATTTCTAACTTTAACTTAAAAATAAAACATATGCTCTTGAAAAGATTATCTTGGAAAAGGAGATATGCTTTTATAGTGTTGCAATCAAGTCATGCTTAACAACTTTTTTTTCTTTTGGAATTTGTTAACAGTTTTTACCAGATAAAAATATTGAGATTAATACAACACTAAAATGATATCATTTTGGGATTTTAGAAAAAAAAAATACAGTATATTTTGATAAAATTCATGATACAAGAGAAAAGTAAAATCCTTAAAATATCTAAAATTATCTCATGTTATTTTCCCCTAAAATATCATAAGTGAACCTTCCTATGTTAAATGTCTCGTTTGAACTTTGGGCCGTGTAAAATTCAAAGATGGGCCTTGGACCGTAGCGTGGCCTGCCAAACACAAATCGCAAGCCGACGTCGTTCACTGACCAAATCAGAGAGTTAAGACGCAAATTTTTTTTTTTGTTGCCCCTTTCGCGAAATTCTTGCGTTGTTTTGTAGAAGAGGCTTAATAGCAGGCAAAGAGAAAAACAGTAGAAGAAGAAGAAGAAGAAGAAGATGTTGAGGGTTGCAGCTAAGAGGCTTCATTCTCTCTCCTCCACTCCATTCAGGGTCAACCACGCCGCCTCCGCTATCCTCTCTCGGAGCCCCGTCGCACCGTCATCTTCTTCCGAGGAACGTGGATCCGACCCGTTTTCGCTCCGTCCTGAATTCTTTCTTCCCTTCAGAGGTTAGGGTTTCCCGTCGCCCCCATTTCATAATTTTGATTAAAATTGAGTTCGAAACGATTCGTTTCGCTTTTGTTTTTTGTTTGGTGCGTTCGATTCATTGGCTCTTAGGGTTCTTATCTGCATCACATGTAACGACTTATACCCTTGATTGGATGCTTTGTTTGTTTTGGATATTTGTGGTTATGTTTGAAGGTAAATTTTTTATGAAATCGATGTATTAGTGGTTGATTTACCTAAAACGTTGATTGGTTTTGGTGAGATTTGAGCTTTTAGCTTTGGGAAGCGTTTCGGTTCGTCATTGCAATCTTATTTTAAGATCAAGCATTCGCTTTGGATGATAGTTCCAGATTTTGAAGTTTTTTTTTTTGGGGGGTGTTGGAAGAAGGATAGAAGATGGCGTGGGAATCGTTCTCTTATTTTCCTCTTGGAATTGTGAATCGGAGTCGTTCTTCTTTTATTTTTGGGGTGGATTTTGGTTTTAATTTATATGTGCTCTTGTCTCCCATTATCAGTCATTGAACTACTTGTTGCTAAATGTTCTGTCTCTGGTATATTCTTTCATTCTGATGGAAGTTTAAGTTGTTGTGCTTTTATGATTAAAGTTTAGTTGTTGTTCGATGTTAGAGTATATCAAAACTTGAAGGGGCATCTGTGGTAGTAGACAGTTTTTTACTCTATTGAAGTTGAAGTATTGTAAAACAAATCTACCAAAATAAAGTATTGTAAAACAAAGCGTAGTGTTGTGAATTTAGGGAATGTATGAAAGACACAAGCGATGGATCTCTCTTTTTTATAGTAGTATGTATATAAACTAACATGTCAAAGAAGTTACTGCCTAGCTGTTTGTATTCTTCTATTGTGGTACTACTAATTGGTAAAGTTTCATTGCTATATATAAAACGATTTGGGTGAAATCATGAAGGGGAGTGTTTTTCGCTTTTGATGCTGACTGCAAGGAAATAAGTGCTTTGAAAAAGTTGGAAAATTATGTAAATAGCTATTAAAGCTGTTTAGTTGGATGGACACAAAACATATTTTGAGGGGGCTTGACAATTATTATGATTGTTGTATTTGTACGTCCTATAGTATCTATTTGTGCCATCTTTATGATTTATCTCCCTTTTGTATCACTAGTTCAATAATTTATAACTAATCTGATTCATAGCAAGGTTTATCTATTCTGGTAGGTGGGCTTGTTGAAATTTTATAGGTAAATAATTTGTAAATGGATATTATGTTACTCAGATTTAGTTTTGTTCTTTTTGAATTGTGTGTGTTTGATTCTTTGGTTCTTCTGTTCGTTTGAGGCTTGCTTTTTCTTTGATTGATTTATTATTTTAAGCCAACTAAACGTAACTCCAGTAATTGATTCGATTGATTTCGTCCAGGTTTTGCTACTGAAACACTGTTCCACACAAAAGAGAACAGCCTTATTCCTGAAATATCAGCAACTGTTGCAGCTGTTAAGAACCCTTCTTCTAAGATTGTATATGATGAACACAACCATGAACGATTTCCTCCTGGTGACCCAAGCAAGAAGGCATTTGTCTACTTTGCCCTAACAGGTGGTAGGTTTGTTTATGCCTCTCTAGTCCGTCTCCTTATCCTCAAGTTTGTGCTCAGCATGTCAGCAAGTAAGGATGTTCTTGCTCTGGCTTCACTTGAAGTTGATCTCTCCAGCATTGAGCCAGGCACTACTGTGACTGTTAAGTGGCGTGGAAAGCCAGTATTCATCAGGCGCAGAACAGATGATGATATTCAGCTGGCAAACAGTGTTGATGTTGGATCCCTTCGTGATCCCCAGCAGGATTCAGAGAGAGTCAAGAACCCAGAATGGCTCATTGTGATTGGGGTTTGCACCCATTTGGGTTGCATTCCCTTGCCGAACGCTGGTGACTACGGTGGATGGTTTTGCCCATGCCATGGTTCCCATTATGATATTTCTGGCAGAATTAGGAAGGGACCAGCACCATACAATCTGGAGGTACCAACTTACACCTTCTTGGAAGAAAACAAGTTGATGATTGGTTGAAAACCTCGGGTTGCGCCCTAGCGGAATGAGCCTACAATTTTTTTGATTTATTGGATAATGTTGAAATGCGTAATGGACATTTTTGGCCATAGAGTCCTTATTTGTTATCTTTGACAAGTGTTTATGTCATTCGGAAATTCAAGTCACTGTTGACGAGACTTTTATCAATAATCGCCCGGCTTTTTGGTAGTCATATGAATGTTAAAAATCTGATGATTCAAGGCTTATTGTATTTTATTTTATTTTTCATATCGTGTGCATCATTTGGAAATCTGCTCAGCAAATAGGCGTTTTGCTTATGCGTACGACATTGTGTTGTGTCGTGTATTCAACAAATTAAACTAGTCACTAAACATGCTATATATAACATACTTCTTTAACAGATAGAATCATAATTATTTTAGTTAACTAAATTGGTGTGTCTGAGGCGATACTCAAGTGTGTCAGCTGGCTGGTTGTTCATACTGGTTCACCACATTTGTTCCAGCTGGGGCCTTTTTTATAGGTCCAGTCGATGATTTCTTTACATTCCGTTCTGCTGTCTTCCTGAAATGTGTCATCTTTCGAAGACGCCTTTAACATAAACCATGCCCTTTTCACTAAACTTGAGTTCCTTTCTCATTTGCTCGACTTGTTGGTCATCACCTTGAACGATGATCTCTGATAAGGTCCCATTTTCTTCAACCATCAGTTTCACCTTAATCTGCTCCTTTCTTGATGCTCGATTCCAGTAATAAGCGCCTCTGAGTAAATTCCCAAAGCATCAGTAATCTAGATATTAGTACACTCTCTGGACTATGTACATTCACTCTAAACTCCAAATAATAATAATAATATTAATAATAATAATGTAAATTGTCAAAGTTTTCACTTACGCCAATGGACTTAAGATGGTAATCCAAAACCAGTTATTGCCAACATCCGGGATGGTTATGGTAAGCACAAGAGCCACACTTGCCAGGCTGATGCAAGTGCAGAAAGTTAATAGTGCTGCTTGGCCCCTGCTGGGAACCATCATTCCTTCAAACCTTCAAAGAAGAACCACGAAAACTTGTATTAGATGTCTACCTTCATTCAAATTAATGATTAAAAAGCAAAAAGTCATAAGAAGGGCATAAAAAGAAAATGGTTCTTACGCATTGTTTCTTCTTAAACCATCTCTTACAATATTAGAGATTGGCTTTAGTATACGTTAGAATATCTAATGTAGATTAGTAGTTTCTTACCCAATAAAAAGAATGATTAAATTAGTAATTTCCAAACTGCTGATTTCATCAATGGTTAAATGTTACTCCTGCTGCCAAACATGTTTCATAAATGGAAGCCAAATTTATTTCATTGTGCTCTAGCCACTAGACATGCAAAGAAAAGGCATAAGAAAGCAAGAATGAACAATTAAATTGCTGAGATTGAAACTGAGGAGAATGTTATGCTAACTTACGTGATTGTTTCTCCTCTATCTGTCACTGCAAAGTTGTTACGAGTGAAGAATGATAGTATCTCCCCTGCAACCACATTTGGTGCCTTCTTTTCACCTTCCCCTATAAAAGTCTTCTTCACAATCTATTTTTTTTTTCAACCAATCATATCAGACATTAACAACAACAACAACAACAACAACAATTAACCAAAAAAGGATGTAAACATATAAAAATATAAAGAGTGAGAAAGAATTACTTTGGATTTGACCGAACGTTTGATGAGGGACCAAAGGCCAGGCACAGATATAACAAAGAGACCCAGAGAAGTATAATAACTGGCCAAAGAGTAACCGACACTTTCTGCAAGCAACACCAAAGAATAAGGGTTTAGTTGTTGTTGGTGGATGATGTAGTCGGCAACAACTGAAGATGATGATGAAGGGTCATGAAGGGACACATGAAGCTTCTTTGGTCTTGGAGGGTGTTGCTGCCACCCCAACCAAGGTTGTACTTGGTGGGTCTTGGCATGAAATGAAAGAGAACAAAGAGAGTGTGTATGTGGTGATAATAACATCTTAGCTGCCATTGTTGTTGCAGAGAACGGATAGGGTGGATTGTTATCTGAGTTGGGTTTAGCATTTATATATGGTAAATGGTCAGTTGCTTTAATGGTCTAGATTCATTGGAGCGATGATGCTTTGACGGTCTAGATGGATATGACGTTATCCTACATTTAGTACACATATCTTGGTGATAAATTTTGGAAAATCTACGTAGAAAAAAGTTTCTTGGAGCAACTGATTTTAATTATATATCATCAGTAATATATAGTTATAATAGTAAAATTATTATTTTTTCTCTGTCATATCAATCGATAATATCTGAGAATAGAGCAAAAAAAAAATACTTATTATTGTAACTAAATATTATTCCTAATACATAATTGTAATCAGTTGCACCCTAAATTTTAATTTGTGTACAGTATTAAAAGTTATTCTTTCTTTTCTTTTTAAAACACTAGCAAATTAGCAATGACACTTTTGATGCGGATCAATTAAAACAATTAGTTTAAATAATTTAAATTTGTTTCAAAAAAATTTAAAGTAACGAGTGGATAGAGATAAAATAATACATTTATGATTTTTATATATTGTTTTAGTTATATTATTATTTTTTAATAAAACAAAAAATATTTTTTCAATGAAGAACAGTAGAATTATATTGTAGGGTATACACTCAGAGATATCTTAGAAATAAATATATTTGTTGATTTATAGCCAATATCTCAATCAGTGTGCACACGCAATATGTTTATAGCCAAGATGTGGATGTGTATACAGTGTTGGCAGTAGTAGTAAATGAGTTTAGTATGTGTATCTGGGAGTTTTTAGCCTTCTATTTATAGGGATTACCTTTTGATCTCCAAGTTAATGTAGAATTTAACCTCTTATTTGTAGGGATAAGAGTTTTATCTCCTTATTTTTATCATCTTATACTGTTAAGATAATTGTGTCATTATTTATTGAGAGATTCATGGGTAGGTGGTTAAGATATGAGTTTATTCCGTAACAAATTTAGAAGAGCAAGGAAATGT
Source organism: Gastrolobium bilobum (assembly GCF_033153095.1). NCBI lineage: Eukaryota > Viridiplantae > Streptophyta > Magnoliopsida > Fabales > Fabaceae > Gastrolobium > Gastrolobium bilobum. The sequence goes on along the minus strand of NW_026897844.1, from coordinate 24,066 downwards.
TAAATTAGATTATGGTGGAGTATCATTTTTTTTTTTTAAATACCAACAATTATTCGAAGCTCTAATGAATTTCATTAATTCGATTTCAAGTTTAAATCTCTCTACACTTCCTTAATAATTTTGTCATTTTTTTCACATACGAAAAGTGTTGACTTTATATTAATATAAGTAATTACCACATGTCTTGAATGTTTATTTTTAAATTTAAGTAAAATTAAAAAATATTCAATAATCCTTCGTAACTCATTCCAATTATCAATAGGACCCAATTTAAAATGAGATATCAATTTTTTATTCATATATTAATTTAAATGAATTAATATTTTTTCTAAAAACTGAATATAACCTTTTTTTTTTTTTTAGAAATATTTCAATCATTTTATTACTTTACGACTAATTCGATTCGAAATAAATTACGAAATTAAAACTTTAAATTTTTTCTTAAAATAATACTAAAAAAGATCGAGTACGTGTACTCAGGCCCATCAGTAGCCTTATTTTCTGTTTTTTTTTTTTTTTTGGTACATACCTTATTTTCTGCTTTTACATGAAAGTAAATGAGATTGACTTTCTTTTTCTTTTTTCGTTTGGCTCCACGCACGGTTACGTGTGTGCAAAAGATTAAACTATTTATTATTATTTACTATGTATGAATAGCATCACGTGACACATATTTTTTTTAATTTAATAATTTAAAAAAATTAGAGAATTAGTACTTGTCGACTAGGCCTTGATCCATTTCCAATTTTCTTTTTTTTGAATTAAACAATTTTTTTAATAAAAAAATATTTGAACACCCCATTAAAAATTATATTCGCAGTGACCATAACAATTAACAAATGATTAAATTCATCGAGGTTTGACCCGATACGGGTCAAACAGCCCCCACTTCTGATCCTCACAGAGACACACAAACACAAACACTAAAATTGTGGTGTGTCTTCTTTCCGTTACTTCAAACCCCCATCGTATAATCCGAAACAACCTTCTCTCTCTCCTTCTCTTTCTCGCTCTTAGGTTATCGTTATCTTCTTCTCTGCAATTTCAATCCTTCTCCGAATTTTTCTTCCTTCCTTTTGCTCTGCATATTACTATCTTCTTCTTTCCCTCTCACTAGCGCCCACAATTTTTCACTGGTAATTTTATTTATTTATTTGTTTATTACGATAGCTTCTCATTATTATCTTACGTATGTTTTAAACCTCTGGTCTTTAGGGTTTCGTTATTCAGATTCCAAACAAGGTAACTTTTGATATTTGGTTTCTTCGTCATTTTTGAATTTCGATATGTAGTTTTTTTTTTCATCCACCCCGGGGCTAGTTGTTCGTGGGTTACCTTCGCAGGAAATCTTTCAATGTGTGAGGTTTACTATCTTTTTTATGTTTTTCTTCTTCTGGTAATTATTTGGTGATATTTTTTTTCATTTAATTTTTTTTGTGAAGAGAGGGGGGACTGAAGTGTAAGGGTAGTAAAATTGTGCAATAGGTTTACTTCTTTTGGGGATTTAGATATTGAATATGATGTTGAAACAAAACAAGCACACAGAAATTATGCTAAATTGAAAATTGGGAATGATAAAGTGAATTCCTTGTTCTCAAATTGATTATTAAAATAATAGAAAATTCAACAACTACTAAAGCTAGGTGTGAAGGACTTAAGGGGGAGAGCCTCTACGTTAAACACGGGAGTTCCAATTTGGGACTCATGCTCTAGTGCTGTGTTTCAAACCTTGTTGGATAGGAAAGACTGGACTGACAAAGCGGCCTCTTATACCAATTTTTGTAGAGGAGAACCCCCTCCAAATAACAAGGCTTTTTAGTGGAGTTTTGTGTCTCACTCCCGGCCAATGTGGGATTCACGCCCTCATACCATTCGGATTTGGTGATTGTGTGTTGCGTTGTAGTTCTCATAGTTATCAAATGCGGATTGCGGCATGTCGCGGCCAACCCCGAAAAACGCTATAGCGTTATAGCGGGTTGCGGTTGCGGTTGCAGAAATAGCGGAATAGATATATGACAGAAATAATGACAAAAAGAAACATTTTTTAAAGGCAGAGATAGTAGAAGAGAGATACGCGGAGAGACTAAAAAACCCTTAAATTTTTTCTGTTACACATTTAAATTTAGGACAAAATTGAAATTTTGCCTTATGACAGCAATATGGCCGCAAATGCGATCGCAATGACCATTATTGCGTTCTGGTGCGGCGCGGAGCGATTTCTTGTGGTGAGGCACCGCAACGCCTATACAACGTGACTCGCGGCGCTATTGCGGCGCAATTAACTACTACTAGTTCTGTTATAATTACCTGTTAGGGAGGCTGATTTGTGTTGGTTAACATCTGCTGCATACTTCTGCTGATGTTATTCCAATATGATATGTGGGTCTTGTAGAAAGTTATAAAAATTCTTTGTAACAATGATAACGACAACAGCTACCACCAAAGTCTCATTTTCCATCACCTGTCTCTCCTCTCTGGAATGGCTATGGAATCAAGGTCCGGAGTTGAATCTTTTTCTAAAGAACTAAGCAGTCCTTATTCCTGTGGAATAGATGTAGGAATGGAATGACAATTTCATGTACCAAATATGCTCTATTTTTGTACCCCTGAACCTTGATTTCTATGGTAACCGGTACGGGCATGGATTTGCTTTGTTCAAACCTGGGAATGGCTTAGTTCAAACCTTTTAATACAATTAGTGAATTTTACCAAATGAAATTGCAATTGTATAGATAGAAAATAATGTCTAACTTCTCTGAATGTTTGGGTTTGGACTTGGAGAATTATTATATAATTCAGATTCTTTTCCTTTGGAACTTGTTAGGTTGCTTATGGATGAAAGATGTTCATTAAAAGTGAGCAAATTGGAGTTTTCCTTGATACTTGTTTAGTGTTTTGTTGAAGAACATTTCATCCTATGCGCCCATGGCTGCTGATCAGAGAAGAAAACGATCAAATGGTGCAAGCGTGGTTAGTTGTGGTTATCCAGAGCAACACAGGACTAAAAGAAAGAATTTGGGACTAGTGAGAAGTGATTTAGCCATGAAATCTCACGTTTCTGTTGAGTGGGATGGTAATCAGCAAAGGGTTGTTGCCAAGCGGGAACAGATTGGCATCAGTTGGAGACAAATGAGACCATTTGCTAATTTTGTCCCTAATGGACACAAAATCTTGGCAGATGTGCTTGCCATACCTCAAGAAATTTTTGGCTTGGATAATTTAAATGAAGTGATTTCGTATGAGGTAACTATCATGTTGTAGTCAGTTCCGACTATCTGCAGCTGAAAATAGTATTTTTTCCCTTAATTCTAAATTCTTTTGTGAACCTTTTGGCAGGTTTGGAACACACACCTTTCAGACAACGAGAGAAATCTTCTTATGCAATTTCTTCCTAGTGACTTAGATCCACATCAAGTTGTCCAAGAAATACTTTCTGGGGACAACTTTCACTTTGGAAACCCTTTCATGAAATGGCAAGATCTTTTTCTCAATATTTTCATTCTTGAGACAAGATCTGCTGTATTCAGTATGTGTGTGGTTGATCTGACTGTATTCATCTGTGCACACATAAATATATGCTAAATGTGCCAATTTCTTATTTGGATACTGTTAAGGTATTATACATCGACGTAATATTGTAAGCAGGCTTATTATTATTGTTTGTGTTGAGTTAACCAGATTTTCCAGAGGGAGAGTCTGGAGCAGTGGTAAAATTGTTCCTTTGTGATTGAAAAGTCAAGGTTTTGAATCCGGGAAATAATCTCTTTGCAAATATGCAAGGGTAAGGCTGCATATAAGGATTGCCCTAACCCCACTCTTGCTAGGTAGGGTTTAATTGGAAGTGGTTTAGTTAATCAGATTTTCCAACTACATATTTTGGTATAGATCCTATTTGTTTGATTTTGTGAAATTTGATCTAGATTTAATTATATCTTACAGCATACCAACAAGTTTCTAGTTTGGTTGAACTTTTGTAACTCTAGGGATCTAATTTGGTTGTATTTACTTTTCATTCATTGTTTATAGTTTTATGATTATATTTTATGGTTTATGTTTATTTGACGGCAATTCTATGATTGTATATCAATAGTGTTTTTATGGCATTATCATATTTCAATCTCAGCAAAATCTGATTTTTTCCCCTGTAATCTCAGCACCGTATTATTATAACATGGATTAAATTTTCCGTAGTTTGCTGGTCATTCATGAAACTATTCTCTTTTTTTCAGAGTGATAAATGTGTGGTAATATATATTTGCAGGGGTGCTTCACTTTGTTCAGGTGATCTTCATCCAGATACGATTGTTAACCAGGAACAGCATCTGAAGTCTGATAAAAGAGCTTACTACTCGCAGTTACATGATTATCACAATGAGTAAGTCATGCAGTTATTTTGGTGTGCATTCTGAATTTGTGTCTTTTGGCACGATACTTGATGTGTTCTCATTCTTCTTTTTGCAGTATGATAGGATTTCTAATGAAGTTGAAAAGGAGTTGGGCAAGCTGCAAAGATTCAGAAAATGAAATTGTGGAAAAGACTTGGAGGTTTGACACTTGGATTAAATTCTATATATTTCAATCTGCATGCACCATACTCTTGCATACATACAAAAGTACTGAGTAAGAAGGACAGGATTTATTCCATATTTTTACAAGAAGTATGCCTTCTTTACTATAGGTAGTTATCCATTATAGAAAGATAGCACACAATCGTACAAGCAGGGGAGCAGATAACTAGAATATATCAATGACATCCTCTAAACTATTAGTTTTGTAAAATAGTGGGGGGTGTCATTGTTTCAAAATTGTGGTGATGAAATCCTGAAAATTTATTCTCAGATGCATCTGATCATCTATTAGTTATTTTGAAACTTCAGCTAGTATGGATAGAGTACGTAGTCCTGTTTTACCTTTCCTTTCATGATCATATTTTTTAAATTGAAGTGATGTTGAATAAATCATTTCACTCAGTACTTGGGGTTAGCATTGATTTTCAGTGGAAAATAAGATAAAACGGAAGCTTTGGTAAATATATATATAGTTTAGGAACAGTGATCCCCTCAACTGGTTAACAACGTTCGAAGGTTTTGTTATTGAATGTTCATTTCACTTGTGCTATGCTTGTTGGTTGTTATTACCATGGTTGTTAAACTCACGATCTTCCTCGTGGGATCGCAAGATCCTACAATTTTTCCATTGGTTTCAAGTTGAATTACAAGCGAGACTGATTGAAGGCAGGATCGCTAGGTTTGCTGTGCAAACTCATGGGATTGTGGAATCGACTGATCCCATTGAGTTTTAAAAAAGAAAAAACCCAAACCCTCTTCTGCAAACAATTTTCTCTACTGCTTGCAAATCCTTCTGCTTCAGATGTTTTGCAAAAATACCCAGAAAAAGAAGAGAGAAAGAGAGAAGGAGAAGAAGGAAAGAGTTAAAAGTGTCGTCACAAAGGGGGCAACTGCTATGCGACCATGGAAGAAAGAGAGTAAGAGTGAGAATCATCTTTTCAATGAGCCCATAAAAATAGAAACAGAGAGAGGAAATGACGTTCCAGATATCCATTGTGGCATAGTCCACAAGTTTGGAATCTTCTCCTTTGCTATTCTTTATTATTAATATTTAAATTTACATTTTGTTTTCAGCTAAATTTGTAATTTTACTTTCACTCTTTTCTATTTTTTTTATTTCAATTAAGAGGTTAATTTTTTTATATAATTAATAAAAATTGATTGTTAAATAAATTACTATTAATAATTTGAAGTTTTTAATTAAATTCAATATAGATTGGGGGAAGGTAGTAAAACAAGTTTTAGTGGAATGAGATATAGATTGGAGGACGGTATGCCTTAGAACGGAATGGAGAAAAGCTATAAGCATGGCGGAGGGATAGACCCGTTGTTATTCCTATATTCCAGATGGTTCCTTTTTAGTTCTTTTCCTCTTCATCTCCCCCCTTCTTTTATTACTTATATATATATATATATATATATATATATATATATTGTTACTATTTTATTTATTTATTTTTATTTTTTTTCTTTTTTCAACCCTTTCGTATCTTTTATTTGAGTTTATCTACCACCGACTCCAATTAGTTTGGGATATTTTCTTATCTTTTTTCAACCCTTTCGTATCTTTTATTTGTGTTCATCTACCACCGACTCCAATTAGTTTGGGATAAAGGTGGTGTTGATGTTGATATATATATATATATATATATATATATATATATATATATATATATATTATATATATCTTAAGTAGTAGGATCTTACGATTCTTATCGATCCAACAATCCTCTCCCGATCCTGTACAGAATCTTAACAACATTGGTTATTACTGTGCCTGTTTTAATTTTCAGGTATCATATCAAGTGTTGATTTGTGTGCTTTAGGTTGCATAGGTCTTCTACTAGAGATTTCATCGTAGCTTATTGTTTGTTTCACTCTTTACACAAGTATCATTTGTGTACATAAATAATTGTTGGGCATATTTTTGTCCAAAGAATTCATAGCTGGACTACACAACTTTTTTGATTGAAGTTTGGTTCATTATCCTTTTGTTATTGTCACTGCAGTTTATATTGGTAGGTTTTGGTAAAGGTTGCTTCAGATATTTGTTTGTTCTTCTTTATTGTTTCTAAGATGTTGAATTTGATCATAGACAATTTTTGTTGTGATTACTTAACTGAGTATACATGATAATTAGGTTTGTGTCATATGTTGTAAAATGGGAAAGGTATATAACTAAATCATGTGGTTATTTGGGACAGATTTTTCCTGTTTTCTTATTTGTATGTCTTGTAGTGGCATATCTCTTGCTGCCACTGTTTTGCTTTATATCTTATGGTGGATGGTTGACTTGGCTTTGTTATGTTTTCATTCATTTATATGTATATCAGCTTTTACTTTTTTAATGCTCGATTAACTGTTTATGAAATAATGTTTGGCAGGGTGCTTGACAAAGGCTTCGATAAAGGTAAACCTAAAAATTTGATGGTTTCTTCAGATTATATGCATAATGTGGGAGCAAGGCCTAAGAAAGGAGACAAACTACACAAGCTGAACATTCATTCCAGTGATGGTGACAAATATATGTCATATATTAAGGTTAGGCACCCCCTTCTGAACAATACTAAATTGGTAGGAATAAACATCTTGGTGTCCGGGTCAGTTATCTCATTAGTGTCCGGGTCAGCTATCTCATTAGTGTCCTTGTCAGTAATTAGAGGGATAATAAAATTTGTTCTCAAATAAAAAAATCACTCCCCATTAAACCCTGACTAGCAAGGGTAGGGGTGAAGGCAATCTCGTACTCAGTCTCTATGTAGCACCGATACTGACACGGGACACGTGACACGACACGACACTCCGACACGTTAATTCTAAAAAATGTTAGATTTCGACACGTTAGGACACGTTTTGATATTAAATAATATTTTTAATTTATGTAGTATGTATTATATTTAATATTTAATAATTTAACAAAAATATAAATCTAAACTTATAATATTCATAAATTTTGTAAAGAAACATAAGATATCCCAAATATTTATATTAAACCCAATAAAATGGTAATCGTAATCTAACGAATCTAATAGTTGAAACTCAAAACTCAACGCAACATAACCTTTGAACTTTTTTTTGAATTTCTATAACGCGTGTTGGAGTGTCGGGGAGTGTCGGAGTGTTCGAGAGTGTCGGAAAGTGTCGGACACGACACGTCGGGATTTTTGAAGTGTCGGTGCTTCATAGCTCAGTCTTATCTTTGCATATTTGCAAGAGACTATTTTCCGGATTCGAACCGGTGACCTTTCAGTCACTAAGGTGCAGCTTTATTATTGCTCTAGGGTCGCCCTCTTAAAATTGGTTCTCACTTACACAAAATTATTTGTGATAAGTTAAACTTCAACTAACTTATTGAAGAGTGAGCAAGCCTTTGAAGGCAGACTGCTATATTATTATATATACCTTGGTTTTGCTTATTTGATAAGAACTTCTGATATGATATTTTTAAATTCTGCCGAATATACTTCTAATATAGACTAAATAACTCAGAACAATATTATTTGCATATTCTTCTTTTAAGATTCGGCAACCAAGCAAACTTTTGCATTTTTTGTTGCATAGTTATTAATATTTCCTAGGCATTTTCTGATTGTTTCTTTTGTTTCAGATTAGCAAGACGCAGCATGAACTTTTTAAGAGTATGAAGCTATCTTGCAACAGGATCCAGTCTAGGACTCTAAACCATGTTTTGGGTGACCTTGATAACATTCATGTGCAGCCATATGAAGTATTTATCAAAGAAGAACAGAAGAAGTTGCATGAGCACTGGTTAGTGCAATGCTGAGGGCTATCTTTGTCTGTCAGATTATTATCTTTCAATACAGTACATTTTAATTTTTTTCACCATTATCGCTTACCAGAAAAGATTTTATAGGTTGCAATTGGTGAACAAAGACCTCCCTGTGGCATATGCAAACTGGAAAGAGAGATTGATACAGAAACATGCAATGAGAAATTCTTTGTTAGTTGAGATGAAGGATAAATCGAAGCCACTGGTAGAGGTTTGTAGTAGTGTTTCCTTTTTGGAAGATCCTTGGTTATTTCTTGACCCTTTTTGCCTAATAGTGGGCATTTTTCTTAATGGTTTTGTTAAAACCTTTCCAATTATAATTTTTCACACAGGATAAGGATATTTTGAGCTCAGGGATCCAGCCTCAGGATCAGGAGGAGGATGGTGGTCTAAATGATCAGTCTAGCTTGGAAGATGATGAAGATTCTATTGCTAGATCCCCAGAGAACCATTCCCTGCATAATTCTTATCATAGTGGCGATGACGAGCTCAACCACTTGAGTATGGATTCAGAAAAAAATATTTTACCAAACTCAGACGATGCTTCACAGAATAAATCTGAGTATTCAAGGATTATGAACTCTCAGGATGTTCCTATTAGTGAAGGAGCTCCTTTTTCTTCTGATTGTCATGCCTGGCAAGCAGTTAGAATGCCACATTCTTACTATGATTCTGCCGTGACCCATGGGTACACAGCCAATGGGCTATCACAAGTTGATGAAGAGCAACCAACCGGACTAATTGGTCTAGATTCTGATTTACATCAAGGAGACACCGGTAAAGAGTTGTTACACAGACAGTCAAATGATGATTCCTTCAGTTCTTACCCGAGCCAGGATCGAATTGACTTGCTTCAGTCTCTCTTCAAGGGAAAGGGGGTCAAGTCCTATCATCACGAACAAGAAAGAGTTTTCCAGACTTCAAACAACGTTATGATGGGGGATGGCCAACTTTTTAGTCATTTTAAGGAGCCATCGCAAACACCCCTCAAATTGGATCAAGGGCAGAGAAGATCTAGTGAGGTTTTCATACCAGAAAACATGTCAGATAATATTTATTCTGATGGAGGAAGATACTTAATGCCCAGGCAAGATCCATTATCTGCAGTAAATATTACTGATTGGGCTGCTAATCCTCCTCCTCCTCCTCCCATGGTAGCACCTTCCCAATCTCATGTGAATACTGGAGATTTCATTGGTCAGCATTGGCTTTCTGCTGAACATCAAGTTCGTGGTGGCTGGAATGGATCTGATGGTGGGAGTCTATCTAGTCAGAGCCTTGGCACTGGAGGGAACTCAGATCAAAGCTTATTTAGTATTTTATCTCATTGTAGCCAATTACGTTCAGGTAGTCCTTATGAGTCAGTGAGACACAGTGACCAGTTCCTTGCTCCAAGAACCTTTGGAGTAGTAGATGCAAGTACACCCAGGATCAATGCTGTTGTATCCCCATCTTCTCATCCATTAGATTACTTCAGTGGACGTGAGGCACCTAATGCTCTGGTGCCTGATGATATGGCATGGATGAGCTTGCAGCCTCAGAATCCCGCTTTACATGATCAAATGGGAAAGCCATACTTGAGGTCATGGAACCGGTAAATTATGTTCAACCATTGTTAGCTATCTGGGGTTCAGAGATAGATTGATAGTGAAAAGAAATGGAGCAAGATCAATAGAAGGAATATATATACCCTGAGATGAGATAGTTTCTTGTAAATACCTATACCATGGTCAACACAATAACATGTACATATCTAGATGTCAGATGGCTGGAAAGAGAAAGCCAGGTATTAGGTGAAGCTTCAAGAATTTGAGGTTGTTAGGCAAGTTACATATTTCATTCTTATTTTTGTTTTTCTTATGTTTCTTGAGAGATATTCTTCAATAATTTTGGAAGGTGATGGTAGGTGCCTATTTTTGAGCTACATTTTTGTTCTTTTTCATAATTTCGTTGTGTTTATAATGCTGAATAAATGGTCTTTTTGGGGTATGATTGTTACCTGCAACCAAATTTAAGTTATAGAACGTGGACAAATAATTATTTTTAATTATTAATATTATTATTATTTTAACACTAAAGTTGATGCGGATCAATTTAAAACAGTTAATTTAAAGAATTTAAATGTTTCTGATTTTTTAAAGTAATGAGTGAATAGTCCTAAAATAATACATTTATGATTTTTATATATTGTTACATTATTTTTAAGTAAAAAAAGAAGGGTTTTATAATTCTCATGTTGAAGGAGAATTGAAATCTCATGTTGTAGAGATAAAAAACATGTGGGATCCATGTATTAGAAAAAATTATATGTAAGACCCATGTCAGCACGAAAATCGAAGGGTGTGTAGGAAAGTTTTAATTCTCATGTTGAATGAGAATTATAAAACCCATATTATATATATATATATATATATATATATATATATATATATATATAATTGAGTATTGGGTTTACTGCAATACCTTTGACACCAGTGTCAAATTTTAAATTTTAAATTTGACACCTCATCTGATAGTCGTTAGATCAAAAAAGATCAACGACTCTGATTTGCAAGCATGTGACACAATTGATCTTTTTTTATCTAACAACTATCAGATGAGGTGTCAAATTTAAAATTTGACACTCGTGTCAATGGATTCTGCCTCTATATATATATATATATATATATATATATATATATATATATATATATATATATATATATATATTTCAAGCAACAAATGCCCTACCTAACCCAGCTCTCCCGTGATCATAAAACAGACTTTGATCCTCTAATCCACGTTTTTATACTAATATCTACCAATATGAAATAATGTACATCAGTATCTTTTATGGGCTGGGCTCATGGCCTCCATTCCTAGACCTCACTGCCAACCTCCCATGCACGGACACGCTTTTTCTTTGGAAACTTACGTGTCGGACACGTGTTCGACACGGACATGCTCGGACACGCGTCCGACACGCGGTAAACATTTGAGGACACGTGGTCAACTCTCCGACACGTTCCAACACGCGGTCAATATTTGAGGACACGCGGTCAATATTTGGGGACACGCTCGGACACGTTTTTTTTATTTTTTTATTTATTTTTTTATTTTTTTATTTTTTTTAAATCTTAATTTTTTTTTGTTAACTAAATATAAAAGAAATAATTCATAAATTAATTTTTTTCCTGTTATAAAATTTGACATTAAAAATTAACAAACTACGAAAAATTATTTATACTTATATTTATGTAATAAAATTTAAATATTTAATTGGTTATATGACTTATTATGGATTCTTATATGTATTAAATATAAATCATATTATATACATTAAAATTTTTATTTAATATCAAAACGTGTCCCAACGTGTCCAAATATGACATTTTTTAGAATTAACGTGTCGGCGTGTCGTGTCGTGTCCCGTGTCCCGTGTTCGTGTCCGTGCATCACAGCTGCCAACAGCTGGAACCTTTTTATATATATACTCTTTTTTTTTAACTCATAAATTGATGGTCAAATTGCGTAATGTGACCAGTGTCGAACTAGGAATTTTTTTGTGATGGGGCAAAATACCAAAGTTACAAGTGTTATTAGGAATAACAAAATAAATTAATTATTATAAATATTTCTTAGGGGGAATTAACTATTAGAGCTAATAATTTATTATTATTAGAAAAATATCATTTATATATATAATAATAAAATAATCAAAGTTTAGGAGCTCCGCCCCTGAATGTGACTAATAATGATCAAACTGAGTTTAATTCAATTTTTAAAAACATATTACTAATGATGTTCACGTCTGAGTTTGTAATTATTGACAAAGTTGCCAAAATTGATTTGAGATCTCGAAACAAACCCACCCTAATTTAGCAATTGGTAAATCCATGGTGACATGGGACAAATCAGCTTACCAATTGTATTTTGATAAGTTAATAGAGACTTAAATTAACCTATAGTCCATTTTACTTATCAAAAAGTTTTTTGTTTTTTAGTATTTTCAAATTATTTTAACTTTAGTTATTTTGTCTATCAATATCAAATAGCATCATTATCATTTTGTTTGGGATAAATATAGCATCATTATAACCATTGGATGTAGCTTCTCTATGATAAAGAGATCCAATTTAGATACTAACTAACTTGATTGTTAAAATCTTTTAGGGTTAGTTGTAAAATTTTGTGATCAAATCTCGTCTTCACTCATATCTTCTACGAGGTGTAAGTGAATAAAATAAAATTTACCACGTATAATGTAAAAGGTTTCATAAATCAATTATCTACAAATAAAAAATTGAGAAATTCATTTCAAAAACATAATTTAACCAATTAATAAACAATTAACAGAATTAATTTTAATAAATTTATATTGTATTATGCATGTTCATATATCTAATTATATTAAAATCTAATTTTATTCATAATTGAATTTTTTTTTTACTTTTTCCTCTAAAATACGCTTAACCAAATCCCTTCTTTATTATATTTAAATCACCTATATATAAGCAGTTACCAAAAAAAAAAAAAATTAGTTTAACTTCCGGTGAATTAAAGTTATCCTACAATGCTTACCAAAAAAAAAAAGTTATCTTATACAAATCCATTTTTATTTGTTAAATTAATATATATATATATATATATATATATATATATATATATATAGTTAACTAACAATATTAAATCAGTATTGATTATACAAAAGTAAAAATTTTATAGTTAAATTATAAATTTTTTGTATCACATGTTAAGATCAGACGAGTCATGCCTAATTTAGGTTAGGCGTGAGTGGTTACGCTCAATCAGAGCATGATACATTGCAATACACGAGTAAATAATTTCAAAACAGTAATAAATTCATAATTATTTGTTTAAATTGCAATTAATTAATTTTTGTGCCTAAATTTTTGAACAATTTTTACAATAAAATGTATTAAATACTGTATTATTTAATATGCAATCCTTCAACAAATTTAACGTATGATTGTTTCTTTTTTCATTTGAGTTTCACTTCAAGAGCTATGTAATCTATTTCTTTTGGGAAAAGTGTCACACATTTTGGGTTGGTTTCAACTTTTAAAAAGCAATGTGTGCTTTGAAGTTATTGTTATATTGAAATATTTTTAGTTTTGAAATTTAAGTATCCAATTATGAACCAATTTAGTTAACTAACAATACTAAATCAATAATCTAAGTATCCAATTATGAACCAATTTAGTTAACTAACAATATTAAATCAGTATTGATTATACAAAAGTAAAAATTTTATAGTTAAATTATAAATTTTTTGTATCACATGTCAACATCAGACGAGTCATGCCTAATTTAGGTTAGGCGTGAGTGGTTACGCTCAATCAGAGCATGACACGTTGCAATACACGAGTAAATAATTTTAAAACAGTAATAAATTCATAATTATTTGTTTAAATTGCAATTAATTAATTTTTGTGCCTAAATTTTTGAACAATTTTTACAATAAAATGTATTAAATACTGTATTATTTAATATGCAATCCTTCAACAAATTTAACGTATGATTGTTTCTTTTTTCATTTGAGTTTCACTTCAAGAGCTATGTAATTTATTTTTTTTGGGATAAATGTCACACATTTTGGGTTGGTTTCAACTTTTAAAAAGCAATGTGTGCTTTGAAGTTATTGTTATATTGAAATATTTTTAGTTTTGAAATTTAAGTATCCAATTATGAACCAATTTAGTTAACTAACAATACTAAATCAGTAATTTAAGTATCCAATTATGAACCAATTTAGTTAACTAACAATATTAAATCAGTCTTGATTATACAAAAGTAAAAATTTTATAGTTAAATTATAAATTTTTTATATCACATGTCAACATCAGACGAGTCATACCTAATTTAGGTTAGGCGTGAGTGGTTACGCTCAATCAGAGCATGACACATTGCAATACACGAGTAAATAATTTCAAAACAGTAATAAATTCATAATTATTTGTTTAAATTGCAATTAATTAATTTTTGTGCCTAAATTTTTGAACAATTTTTACAATAAAATGTATTAAATACTGTATTATTTAATATGCAATCCTTCAACAAATTTAACGTATGATTGTTTCTTTTTTCATTTGAGTTTCACTTCAAGAGCTATGTAATTTATTTTTTTTGGGATAAATGTCACACATTTTGGGTTGGTTTCAACTTTTAAAAAGCAATGTGTGCTTTGAAGTTTACTTTGCTCCATCACAGCATTCCAGGATGACAATGTCCGCAAGATATGGAACACTCTCTTCCCATGACATTGGCTTTGATGGCCTGAATGGGGCACATGGGCTGAAGATATGGAACACTTGCAGGGTTGAAAGTGGGATTTTCATGGTTCTTAAGGTGAGACTATGTTACATTGGAATGTGGATTGAGTATCTATATATAGTAAAACGACTAAGCTTGTGGGGATTTTTTTTTTGAGTTGAAAGATATTTTTGGGGTACATGGACTGTAACAAAGTATAAAAGGTGAGGCCACTGTGGCATGGTTTAGTTATCTTTACTGCATACATTCTGATAAGTTATATTGAAGTTTCCAAAGATTTGATAACATGCAATCTCTGATTATCATGCAGCTGTCAGGATGACAATATAAGTTTTTTTTTTTAATTATTTATATTTGTATATTAAAAAAGACCCTAATGCTATAAATACCATAGTTCCCTTGTTATAATTTTCCCTGTTTTTTCTTTTATTAGTACTTATTTAAATAGGATACTTTGATAGGTTTTTGTGTTAAAAGACTCTAATTCATATTAATTGGTGTGAAATGATTTTGTGCGTATAGATTATCAAGCTTTTCTTGGTTTGAGCTTTAGACTGAGTTTTGCCATTTCTACCACTATAGGAAATATATGCATGAAATTCATGGTATAAAAAATTGTAAGGCTAATAGGGCTGTTATATGTTTTTGACAGGTACACATTTCATATGCTGAGCTGAACCCCAGTTTATAGACCTAATGTTCATTTAAGTTTTATATTTGTTGGACCCTTATACACTTGATGTTACCTTCATTTTGAAATCTGCAAGATAGGTGGCTGTAGTTAGAGGACACCAGCTAATTGTTGGTATTTTAAAAGTTCACGAAATAATATGAAAATGTAAATTTTAATATGCAAAAGTTATTTTAATGTTAGAAGCATACAAGTGTAACAAAATGATTTGATCCAAGTTCTGTTATAAGTTGCTGGCAGGAATTAATTTCAGAATGCAAGTGAAGTGCCCTAAAAATGGTTAATTTATTATTTTATCCTTCTATTTACAAAATAGTTTATTTGATGTTGTGCTAATTATCCATGTCTCAATGTGTAGAACTGCTTCAGCTTTGAATTGTACTTCGTTGCAATGATTACACTCATATAAGTACCTTCTCTGGTTATTGTAATGATATAAATGTGCATGTAGGTCTGCTGTAAATGATGAGGATGAGATGAGTGGCCTTCCAAATATTCAAAAAAATTCATCAAGGTAAGAGCTGTTACTGCTTTGATGAGTGGAATGCTAGAGCTATGTAACTATTTGGACTCAAGAGTTGAATGCTTCGGATTTGATTTAATGACAAATTTAATTACATTTTTGTTCTGGACTCATAAAAATCTGTATTCAGTTGGAAGTTGCAAGTATACTTATTGTTAACGTAGGTCTAGATTCTATTCGTGGCAACCATAACATTGTTTACAGATTAATTTGCCTGATTTCATAAAGCTTGGTTTATGGTGTGAGAAAATTAGTTTTCTTGTCAATTTAGTGGATGTAATTATTGTAACACTTCACTCTCTGTTCTATTCAAGAGATGAGCTGTAAGTATTGCTGAGCATCTGTAAAAGTTTAAATATTGAAAACTTTGCGCATTGTTGAGAAAATGGGGAACAACAGCTCAACGATCATATGCAAACAACAAGAGGAACAAAAGATTAATCGGCCCATAGTAAACACCAAAAGCCCATATGAAAGGAAGCATAGTCAGTTATAACACCTTGTGGTATTAAGCGCATCATAATCTATTATAATTTACGGAAGCATTACTCTGATAGTGTGAAAATATTACTCTATGTAATTATATGAACTAACTTTTTCCTTTTCTTTTCCTTATATAATGTCATCCCAATTATATTTCTCATATATTTATAAGCTGTAATGTACAGTCTCGTACCAATACAGATTCCTAATTCTCTAACTCATTGACCTTAGTCAATGGTCAGTATCTATTCGAGCTGCAATCTGGACATTAGTGATCGGAATTGAGCTGCAAGCTGCCACCTGCCACCATTCGTTGATAAGCGATGTTAACTTTTCCATGAACAGCTGTGTCGTGTTCTTTGCTTTGAAAATTTCCCTGTTTCTTATTTTTTTTTGTTTTACCCTTTCAATGTTCTAGGTCTGAAACAATCATAGAGAAGAAGATATTGGTCTTAAAAAAATGGTGGGAAACCAGAAAAGCAAAAAAGAAAAAAAGAAAAAAAGCAAAGAACACGTGAATGCTGTCAATGATTTTTTTTTTTTTTTGAAGTTTAGTCGGGTTTAACGGGGAGTAGTTTTTTTCTTTTTTTTGTATAAAGTGAAACTTAACTCTTCTCTGTCTCTTTCTCACATACACCCACCACTAACCTTGCTAGGAAGGGTTTTTGAGATGTCCATTATCTCTTTTCGGGTTGACATGATTGTTGTATATATATTTCAGTTTTGTTACAAGTTCAATTTCAACCTGTATACCATTATTTTTCCTTTAGAATTGCTTGAACTATTAGCTAAATCTAACTCCTTTTGAAGTGCTCATGGGATTGTCACTTTCTCCAATTCTCTCCCACTCAGAAAACCAGCATTAGCATTGCAATACTAATATATTTTAACATCATACCCTCGTTTACTTCCTTCTTAGCTTGCACTTTTTGTTGAACACTAATATTCCCCTAACTCAAAAGACTCACTTTTCTGTGTAGTAACCTATGATGAGCATGAAAACCAGTAACAGGAAAATGAGAAAGGATTTTATGTGCTACTCTCAGACTTCAACAGCTGTGTGCATGACTACCCGTGATCCTCAATCTGTAATTGATCCTAGGAAGCTTGACAGAAGTGTTTTTGTTGATGATACCAGATTGATCAACTATGCTAAGTACTCCAAACTTGTTGAGTTTCCCAAGTCCAATGCAGTTCCAAATATTAATAATAGAGGGCAGGATCAAGATCAAGTGAATGAATCAAGGGAACTTCAGAAAACACCAACAGATTGCATGTCTTTCAGGTTTGTTAAGTTCACATATTCTCCTGCACTATGTGAGTTGCAATCATGCAAATGTCATTTTGTGGAGTTTCGTAAATTGCACTCCTTATTCTTTTCTGTTTCCACAACACCACATAGTAGTGGTTCAAAATTTTCAATTTAAGATAATGATAAAAGTGACTTCTTTCTGTGACACAGCTACATTTATATGATTATCAATAAATAAATCAAATTTATATGTCAAAATTAAAAACAGGACCATAAAAATGAAGAAGCTATGAAATGGAAATGGAGTTTGGATTCTAGACTGGTTAGCCATAAATGTCTTGTCCAAGCATATGCATATAATCTTGATCTCCATCTTTTACTGGAGAAAAATCACACTGCATATACTTAGTCTTGCTCCAGCTTAATGTAAATCCTTTAGACTGTAACATGTTTCTCCACGATTTTAGTTTTCTATTAAGACCAGCCTTGGTCTCATCAATAAGCACAATATCATCTGTAAAAGGCATACATCATGACACTTTCTTTTGAATATCTTTTCTTAGTTCATCCATAACTTGGGCAAAAAGATAAAGACTTAGAGGAGAACCTTAGTGTACACTTACCGTGATAGGAAAACAATCTGATGTTCCAGTACAAGTTTTCATACATGTAGTAGTACCATTATACATATCTTTGATTGCATTGACATATTATGATGGTACTTTTTTTTCTCAAGAACCCACCATAGAACCTTTCTTGGAATCCTATTGTCTGCCTGCTCAAGATCTTTAAACACCCTTTGTAAATCCTTATTTTTTTCTTAATATCTTTCTGTTAATTGTCGCAACAAGAAAATGGTTTTCATGGTACATCTTCCTTGCATAAACCCTAATTGATTTACAGATACTTTGGTCTCTCTCCTCAAGCGATGTTCAATATTTGCTGTCTTCTGCATATTTATTTTTCACTATACTTGCATTTTTTCTTGGAAGTAGGTGCCCTTAGTGGTTGGACTTGGACTATTGAAATGTCCACCAAACTGGGTCAATTATTTAAGATTTCAATTGGATTATTTTTGGACGTAATTAGGTGCAACAAGGCACTTGGGCCATTAAAATTTTACTGGTTGTATTGTGTCTTATCAAATTCAAAGTATTTTGAAAGCAAAAAACACTTGACACATCTATTTAAAGGGGCATCCTTCGTAATTTCACATTGGATGACCAGATCCTAATATGTTGTCTAACATGAGGGAACCATCTTAAATGGTTTTTTTTTCCACCATTTTTTTCCTTTATAGAAGGTACTCCAACCTTCTTCCTAATGATCTCATTTTAGATCTTTTCAACCCCGGTATGCGCACTCATCCTTCATAACATTTTTTATTTAAATAACCTATATCTTTTACTTATAGTTTCCATTCGCTTCCCAGCATTCTGTTCCATATCATATTGGGGGTATAAGTGAAGTTTAATTGAACTCTTCATTTAATTTTATAGGCAATCTCACAAAATTCCCGAGGCATTCTTCAGTTTATCTATTCTAGTGCAACTTAGGGATCTGCTGCTAACAGACTATTTCTTCTTTACCAATATATTTGCATAATACTGCATTGATATAATATATAATCTCGTCTTGAAAATGACATTGTCAACAGCAAGTCCACAAATCTTTTCCATCTGATGTCGTTGGGATAAAATCCCTCTTTCTCTTCTCCAACTGTTTATCAAAGGCAATCTATTAGTAATAATTTGTTGAGAAAGGAATTGAAGCTTTCTTTTCATGATTGATTTTGGCACCTGAAACAATTGGTTTCAGGAGCTAGCATTGATGTTAAATTTCTTGCAATTTGAATTCTTAGTTGTTACCGTAAGTGCATTTACTCTGGTCTCTAAAATTGCACTTTTTAACTGGTGAAACAGATTGATATGGAATATGGAGACAGGATTTACTTCCAATTTTTGGGTGATACTTCAAATCTTTTATGCCCTTTCTTTTCATGTTTTGCAGGTTGTCAACTATTGGCCAGAAAAGGGAATATCTGGATTTATAGTATATAAATTTCGACTTAGGAGACTTGAAGGGCAGTCTACATTAACCACTAATCAGGTTCAATTATATTTGTTCTAATTTCATCTAGAAAATGTTTTCTTGTTTTATTGTCTGTGTTTGGTAAAATCACTACAAATTTATCATAAAGCAGAGGTTGGAATTTAATTAGAAGGAATTATATATGAAAATGGAGAAGTGAACCCCCAAGGGTAGCTCAGTTGGCAGCTGAGCTTCCAAGGGATTGCTTGGTGCAGGGATCAAACCCTGCCTCAAGCAGTTTCTTGGAAAATCTTTGGAGGCCAGAGGATAAGCTAAAAATCTTCGGTTAGGGGATTAGTCTCGTCCTTTCTCCGGTTGCGAAGCTTAGTGCACCCACTGTTACAATGAGGGGCTAGCCTAAACGGGCCGTACCTTGAGGGCATGGTGCCCGGAGAAGGTTGAATGGGGATACCTCCTGGCAATGTACCAAAAAAAAATAAAAAATAAAAAAAAATGGAGAAGTGAAGAAGCTAAATAAATTTTTATGGCTATGATACATTCCTCAGGACTGACCAACAGTAATGTAGTTGTGACATAGTGACTTGATATATTTTCAAAGTGAAATAATGGGGATGTTGAATTCTGGTTTAAACATGTGAACGTAATAGCTTAACTATGGGAAAAAGCAACGACCCATCCATATATTTTGTTGCTATTTGATTTCTTAGATTGGGTTTGTAACACTTTAATTCTTACCCATTTACTTGTTTAGATATTGATTATTTTTTTGGGAGGTTTTGGGGGTAGAAAGATGTAAGTGGGGTTTCGCTATACCCTTCGGGTGTAGGACTGATTCCCCCTTGAGCCTCGAGTTGACCTTGGCAACAAGGTGCTTCTAGACGAAAAATGGAGTCCAGATACAACAAAAAAGCCAGTCCCTTGCTCTGTAAATTGGAAATGGAAATAGTTATGGCCTTATGGGAATAGCACCTAAAGCAGCCATAAACAAAATCCTATCCCATGCATAACAAGTTTAAGAGTAAAGGGGAAAAGGGTAAACTTGAAAATATAAGTGTTCTCCTCTATTGAATTACACTATAGAACTGCATAAATTGCATGCTGCCACAAGATTTCAACTTTCTTGTTTTCATCTTGTTTTCATCAAAACATTCATAACGAACCATTAAGACTGCCTTAAAGTAGAGGGTCACACACAGTGCCTCACCAACCAAGAGCTGCTAAATAAGTGTTCCATAGGAAAGTATTTGCCTTACAAAAAAGTTTTGGTGATGCAAAAATAGTAATAAACCTAAAAGCCTTAGTTGTTTGGTGAAGGTCTAAGAATGGGTTTGGTTAATAGAGATGAGATAAACCCAAAGAGTTTGAGCATGAAAGTGCCCTGACCAATCTGTCAAGGCTGTTCTAGTTTTATCAAAGAGATAAATTCTACAAGTTCATATTTATATAGCTCTAATACAAGTATAAAAGAATAAGTAATCTAACTGAACTACAAAATTAACTAGAACACACAAATATGTAACAGTATTTATTTACTTAACATGTATTCTTGCCAACTCTTGTGATTTCCTATACTTTAGTTATATACAAAGAAAATGCTACAAAGTTCATTATAGCAATTTTTAAAGAAAGAGAAGTGAGATTGATATCTGACAGCTAGTAACCCACTAGCATTTAGCTTATTCCTATGTTATATGTGTCTTGTGTCCCATGATTTTTTTAATCAAAAAGAAGTTTTCTTACTTTCCCCAGTTTAGTGTTCGTTTTGTAGGTATTCAAATGACTAGTTGTAGAGCTGTGTATAGTCATGATCTTTTTTGTTGTAATTCTCTTTATCTAGATTCATATTGATAGTCATATTTCATCTGTTTCCTTTAGGGTGATTTTGCAATCCAAGCAGTGGGGCTTTAAAGGATCTTAGCTTATTTTGTTGTGATGACAAGTTTATTTCACTCATGGTCGCATACCTCAGTCACCTGCAGAA
Source organism: Gastrolobium bilobum (assembly GCF_033153095.1). Taxonomy (NCBI): domain Eukaryota; kingdom Viridiplantae; phylum Streptophyta; class Magnoliopsida; order Fabales; family Fabaceae; genus Gastrolobium; species Gastrolobium bilobum. The sequence goes on along the minus strand of NW_026897844.1, from coordinate 2,453 downwards.
ATACGAGGGTAATTGATGGAACCCAGAAAAATAACACTGATATAAAATGAAATCAGATAAAGATTAACAACAAATTACAGTAATGCAAACATAGAAAGACACCTAGAGGAAAAAGTCCACTCCAAGGCAACATCCCTAGCCTTGAGAGCATCCTTATTTCCTCTCCCAATTCCCCACTCCAATTTATCTGAAAACATGCATAATGAAACCTCACCCTAAATGTCTATATATTCTAATCCTAACAAATGATAACTAATGGGCTTGGATATTTATTGAAGGCCCATCATTAATCAATGAAGAAACTTTTGTAAATTGAATATTTAATATGCTTTATCCCAATTATATTAGGCTAACATCTTTTATACTTTGCTTAGGTTGGTATGCGAGGATATCACTGGAGGTCTGGAACATCCACCCATTCCTGCTACGAATTTGGTTGATGACCCCCCTGTTCCACCCACAGGCAAGTTGAATTATGGGTTTACAATTTGAATCTCCTGTTTTATTGGTGAGAGTGTATCCTCTCGTGTAAATTTCACATGATAGTCATTTGAGGAGGATATCTTGACACCAGAAGATCAGTCACTGCTTTTTTCATTTTTCTTAGAGATTCCTTAATATCGTGGAAGGTTAAAAAGCAAACAACAGTCTCTAGAAGCTTCGTTGAAGACGAGTACAGGGCAATGGCAACCACTGATACTAAATTAAGTTGAATATCTCAATTATTAACTGATCTTGGCTTTGTTGATTTCTCTTGTGCTCTATTTTTTGTGACAATCAGGATGCTATTCATATTGCCTCAAATCCCACCTTCCATGAGAGGACTAAACACATAGAGATTGATTGCCATTTGCCACTTTGAAAAAGGCTTTGTTAGCTTCTGCCTTGTTCACTCTATTGTCCAAGATGGCAGTGTTGGACATCCACAACTCATCTTGAGGGGGAGTAATACGTATAAAAATAACTTTTATTTTTAGTTTACTCTAGTTTGTGTTATTGTAACCATAGTTAGTGTAACCATAGTTAATTTTATGGACTGATTGTAAGTTTACTTTTATGAACTTTAGCTTTTTAGTTTTTAGTCTTGACTTTTATACTTAAACATTGTTTTCTCTCTGAATCTTTTTGATGAGTAATAAAGAAACCCGAAAGCTTCTTCATTTTTCTTCTTGTTCTTTTTCTGGGTTTATATGGTAAGAATAAATGAGATCAAGACTAATATTTATGAACATAAGTGATATAAAATTCTCTTAACAGTATAACTTAAAATTATATGGTACATAGTCACAAAACCTATAAGATATAAATTATATTAAGCTATATGGTCCATAGGTTTCCCAAATCTATAGACAAAGTATAAATAGGTGAATAATTTATGTTATACAAGTATGACTGTATTCGAAATGATTGACAGGTAATAATATCAAAAGCCTAATATAACATTGAGCAATAAAAAATGCATGAATCAGCTACAATTAAATTCATGACCAAAAGATATAAAAAAAAGTAAGGAATTAGAAGTATCACAAATAATGTGCTTTGGTCCTAAAATATCAAATGAAATATATGACTAGAATAAAATGCATATAACAAACACTTGAAGCATAAGATACATAATATTCATAACCATTCCAAATGTATCATAATGTGTATCAAGTGGTGGAATCTTTAGTATTGTCTTTCAATCTTATGAACTAATAAAGGAAAACTAAATTTTTTTGAGGATAATATGAGAATTTTTTTTCCTTTTGGCATAATAGAATCAATAAAAATAAAAAATAGCTTTATTTAGTAGTACAAGAATTAGATCTTAGATGATAACGAATTTTTTTTTCAGAATGTAGATTCTAAATTTACAATGAAGTTGGAATTTACATATAAAAGATAGGCTATCTAGATGCCGCAAGGTTTAAGGATGCATGTACATTTATCAAAGTCGGTCACTAATGTTACTCTGAAACTCACGTTCTTATTGAATTAACATCAAAAACATCGGTTACATTAGGTAATAGATCAATCAACATGATTTAGGATCTATTCATAAGATATTCAAGCAGTTTGAGAAACGATAAGCCCCCATATATATATATATGGAAAAGCATATATTCTTTTAAAGGATATAAGCTTATATTCTTTTAGATCCTAACCGTTGATTTCCGTCCATCAACGGTTATAATCTATTGAGTCAAACTTAATGGGTCAAAATTATTATTAATTAATTAATAATTTTGATCCAATAAATTATAACCGTTGATGGACGGAAATCAACGATTAGGATCTAAAAGGATATAAACTTATATCCTTTAAAATGACAGATGTTTTCCCTATATATATATATATATATATAGGGAAAACTTCAAAAAAATCCCTATAAGTTTCTTTAGAATCACTTACCTCCTTCCCAAAAATTTTAATCATTTACACCCCTACTTAAAACTTTTTTATCACTTACC
>NW_026897843.1:0-38095 GCF_033153095.1 Gastrolobium bilobum | reverse complement strand
ATCGACAAAAGAATCACCAATAGACACAGTACCTCTGACAAGGTTCGGAGCGCGGTCCGACTGCTGCCTATCTAGTGTATACACTCTCCCAACAGAAGGTGGCATTGCAGGTGCCGAAGAAGATGCCATCGGAACCATCAGCAAAGGAATTGCCTGAACAGCTGCAGCTCTCGCCGTCGACGACGGACAATCTCTAGAGAAGTGGCCCTCCTTGCCACACTTGAAGCACAGCAACTTCCCCGAAGCACAGCGTCCCACATGCTCCTTCCCACATCCCGAACATCTCGGAGTGGTAGGAGGCCTAGCAGAACTCCCTTGATGTGAAACAGCTCTCTTGAACTGACCAGGCGCCTGCCTAGTCGCTAACTGCTTTCCCTTGCTCTTATCAGCAAACCTCCTGTCCTTCCAATAAGTAGGAGCAGGAGTGGAACCACCTGTTCCCTTGCTCTCCTCAACCTTGGCCCTCTTGGCCTTGCTTGCCACGCAAACATCCTCGATGTCCTTACAATGCTGAACCAGTGTACCAAAGTCCCTCGAAGCAGCACCAGCAAGATGCTCAGCAATCACCACACTAAGTCCCCTGCGGAACTTAGCTGCCAGAAATAACGGAGTAGGAGGAACCATCCGGAAGTGTGCAAACTTCACTAGCTCATTAAACTTAGCCAGGTACTCATCAACAGACATCGAGCCTTGTACCAAACGATCAAACTCTCCCTGCTTCCTCTCCTGCGCATCATAGGGAAAGTATCGGCCCAGAAAGCACTCCTCAAAGAATGGCCACGTGATGACACGGCCCTGCCTCTCAAAAGCACGAGAGGTGTGCGTCCACCACTCATGGGCATCGCCCTCCAGCATGTAGGTCGAGAACATCAGCTTCTGTGGGTCTGTACACTGCATGACCCAAAAAATCTTGTCCAGCGACTTTAGCCATCTCGCAGCAGCAATAGGATCCAAAGACCCCTCAAACACAGGTGGCTTATGCTTCCTGAAAGCATTCAACCGGCGATCGATCACATCACGATCCTCAGTAATCCCCACAAGGGGTTCCCCCGTCTCAGCGGCATGAGTAGCACTGCCGATGTGACTATGGCTCTCCTCCTGAACACTAGGTGGAGGCGGTGGTGGTGGAGCCTGGCCAATAGCAGGACCAGCTCTCATCTCCTCCAACATGACTCTCATCATCGTCATGTTCGCCATCCTATTCGCCTCGAGGACTTCCTCAGTGGTCCTCTGGTTCGCTTCACGAACCTCAGCTGCGGCTATCCGGTTTGCCTCGTGAACAGCTTCCATCATTGCCGCGTTGGCCAATCTAGTGGCCTCCTGATCGGCTAACCTAGCCGCCTGCATCTCAGCCAATGCAGTCAGGATAGGATCGGGTTGATCCTCAGAAGTCTCTCGTGTTCTCCCGGACCTTACCATGACTCTGCACAAGTTACACAAATTGTGAGTTGATCAGGCCCACGCAATGTGATCACGTATGCATCTTCGTAATAAGATTCGACGGAGTAAACACACAAGACAGACACAACCAAACATCCTAGCTATTGCAATACATACAAGCTTTTCCCTCGAACCAGGCTCTGATACCATAAATGTAACACCCCGTATATATCCGGTAATGTTATCATAATATCGTATTAAGCTGCGCTTAATTAAAATGCGGAATTACTTTTTCTTTTCAATTATGATGCCATTTAACATTACCAACTTGCTTAATAATCAATTAAGAAAACATCGCCTGTATATAATTGCAATAAAATAGCTAACTGAAATACCTCATAACATAGATAATATAAGTGTGGCTCTAGTCATGGAACTACAACAATGTAGACCGGACCATCTAACAGTTTATACAACTCCAATCTAAAAGTACTAACAGACAGTGTCATGGACAATCCCCATGCTCACTCAAATAAGGCAACATGCCCAACATCAGTCTCAACAACAACATATCATAAATAGCGGAAAACATAAACAGCATCCCAAATCCAGTCATGCTAACATAAAGCAGTAAAACATACTCAGCTAAGCTCCGGCCTCCTGCTGCCTGAGGCATCAGTACCCATACTACCTGATCCTGAAATAAGCATTCTCCAAACGTGGGTTAAGATCTCTAATCTAGAAATCTCAGTAAGTCAGTGAGTCCTCAAGGATCTTCCACCCCAAGCTCACTTACATGTGCAATATAAGTTCAAAAGCAGTTTATCATTTATCATTTCTAAAACAATGCAATGCAGTAGATAATCATGCCATGTGTGTCAATACTAATCTACTGGCCAGAGACAGTGCAGGTATACGTCTATCACCTGCACACCGTGCAAGTACCACTTGCATTCACCCTGGTACACCGTCTTGTATGGCGCTACATACTCAGGCTTCCCGTCAAGATGAAACAGCACATGCATATTAAAAGCCATTACATGTAAAGTTCAATCAACATATCAAATATCCAAAAGCATGTACACAACATGCATAAACCATACCCCCATGGGACATGGTGGAACCACAATATGGCTAAACCGAGGACACGAAAGCTTACCTTGCAAGCTAACTCCAAAAGCCAAGAGTCCACAGCTCAAAGTCCAAACACAGCAGATTCACATTCTGTTATGGACCAATACTATATCAATAATAATGCAACACAAGCATATAACTTAAAGACAACGCCTTTCCTTACGTTTTACGTCTTAAGGCTCCATACCAAGCCATAAGTCCTTAATCACAACGATTCTGACTTAGTTCATAAATTACAGAAGTTCAACTTCATCAATCTAGGGTCCACAAACCCCCAATAGCCTACTGTACACACATCACAGCTACTGTTCTACGAAATCCCAGAATATCCAGATATATGTCGGAGGCATATCCGGATATCCATATCCGGATATCTCCAAGCCCATATCCGGATATCAATATCCGGATATCATATCCGGATATTTCGCGACAGAATGCAGTTTCTGCATTTCGCGAGATATCGCTCTCAAGGTTCCATTTTATTAAAACTGAAGTTGTAATTATTTCCCAAAAATTCTGATATTTTAATATGTTAAACTAGAAATCACAAGCTTTCCAACGACATATCTTATGTCTCAATCGGAGTTGTATAGCTTCGGTTATGATTTTCGCAAAGTGACTACTGCCAACTGAATTTCCAGCAACCAAGACGCGACTTTAAACTAACACTTAGTTCAAACCGCTAATCCAATGGCTACTAAATTTACAGGGTTGTAGCCCTATGTGTTAGCTTTACATAGGTCCAAACGGGACTCGATTTGGAGCTCTGTAGCTCAAGATATTGAATTTTTACCAAGACAGGTTCGTTGCTGTCCCGAAATCCGGATATCCCCGGATATTTCGCGACAGAATACAGTTTTTTTGCATTTCGCGAAGATATCCAACGAAGGTGGTTCATTTCAAGCATACAGAAGCTTAAACATGCGATTTAAGGTGTGTTCAACATTACCCAACAACAAGTTATCATCTTTAAGCCTTAACATGCATCAAACTTTCATTTTTAAGCATAAAAACTCAAGATCAAGGTTGGTACAACATACCCAAGCTTCAAACTCAGAACAAAGAGGCTCTCGGAGCTCACTTGACACTCCCAAGGTTCTGACTTTACCCAAGAACGAAAATGGCAACATAAGCTATGTCCTTTCTTCACAAAGAAGGCTTCTTGAAGCTTCACAAGCCAAGAACAAGTGATCTCACCCAAAGGGACACCAACTCAGCCCCTCAACACCTCACCAACAACCTCTCCAACTCAGAAAGGAACACACACTTCCTTCACAAGGCTCACACACCCTCAACCAAGTGTTTAGATGGTGAAACAAAGAAGAAAAAGTGAAGACTTGGAGGTTTCTCATGCAAAGGTGACCAAGGAGAAGGGTGGCAGCATCCAAGCTCTCAAAATTTCACGTAGGAGGCATCATTTCTGACCTAGAAATGTGTGACATGGCCTTATATAGGCCCACTTAAGAATGAACGCGCAATATTAACTTCAATTGCTACGCTTAGCATTTTAATCTCAAACTCAGGATTCCTAACCTACTCAATTTTACAAGAATTATCATATTTTTCTTATAATTTTCTGAGCACCTTTCCGGTACGCGCTTTTCAAAGCCAGTACCGGTTTCTAGCACCAGTTCTCATTATCTGGACTTGAAACTCGTTTTACAAGTCCTACATATCATTCTAGTAATTATCATATACTTATTATAATTTTCCGGGATACTTTTTCGGTACGCATTCATACTGACTAGCAGAACCGGTATCTGCACTTTTCTTCCGAAAAGCGACTTTCAGCATTATTACTCACTTACTATAATTATTAAAGCCTCAAAATAATTATTAGGGTCAATTATGGAATCATTTCCTATTTTCACATAATTAATTAATTAAATCCCTTAATTAACGGTGCGGGTTCTTACAGTCATGTCATCTTGAGCTTCAAGAAGCCATTTTTGGTGAGAAAGGACCTTTCTTGATCACTATTTTCGTGGCCCTTTGAAGTCAGATTGTTGGAGCTGCATTATGAGCTCCAAGAGAATCTTAGTTTCTATTCCAAGCCTTTGGGTAAGCTTCACCACCTTTGATCATGAGTTTTATTGGGTAATAGTGGAGTCTTGGTATGTTTAATAAGTTGTTTAAGTAGCTAACATGATCACTGTTCTAAAAGGGCTTAAATATGCATGCTTTAACGTATTAAAGTGTTAAAAAAGGAACCTTGGTTGGATATATTCGCGAAAATGTAGAACTGCATTCTGTCGCGAAATATATGGATATTGATATCCAGATATGGGGTTGGAGATATCCGGATATGCATATCCGGATATGGCCCCGACATATATCAAGATATTCTGGAAATTCCGAGAAGTGTCACTGTTCTGTTCGGACAGAATGGTATTTTTGGGTTTGTGGACCCATGATTGGTTATGTTGAACCTCTGTAATAATTAACTAAGTCAGAATCAAATGGATTAAGGGCTTATGGCTTTGTGAGAAGCCTAAGGACATCAAACGAAGAAGAAAACATTGTTGTTATGTTTTGAACGATTAGATGATGAATGTTGATATGATTGCTGGTCTAAAACAGATTGTGATTGTGTTGTTTGTAGACTTTGAGCTAGTGTAGACTTTGGCTTGGATTGATTGCTTAAGAGGTAAGCTTTCGTGTCCTCGATTTAGCCATTGTTGGTTCCACCATACCCCATGGGGGGTGGTTTATATGCATGATGTGTTTTCATGTATTGATATTTGAAATGCTTTTGAGCTGTTATGTGCAAGTGCTTTATGATATGCATGTGTTGTTTTACCTAGACGGTAAGCCTAAGTATGCTGCGTCATACAAGATGGTGATTCTGTGGGTGGAGTGCAAGCTGCGTCTTGCACTAATTGTAGGTTATAGACGTATGTAATTCCTGTATTTTCTCTAGTCAGTAGGATTGTGACACACATGGCATGATATTATGTTGCATTGCACTGATTTTGGAACTTATACTGTTTTACTGCTTTTAGAACTTATATTGCACATGTAAGTGAGCTTGGGGCACATTTTCAAGTTCAAGTAACTCGGGGGTTGATACCTCGGGCGGCAGGAGGCCGGAGCTGAGTTGAGATTTATGCTTTTATGATGATATGACTTGGATGCGGACATGTTCTATATTTATTATCATGTTATTTAATTTGAGACTCTGTTGGGCTTTGTTGCCTTTTTTGGTGAGCATGGGGGTTGTCCATGTCACATTGGTTTGACTATGTTGTTTTAGATTCGAGTTGTATAATGTATCAGGATTATGGTCCGGACTACGTGTTGTAGTTCCGTGATTTAGATACTCACTTATTTATATTATGAGGTTATTCAGTGTATTTAGCTTTTATTGCAAATTACATACAGGCAATGTTTTGAAAAAGGGATTGATTAATCAACTTGGCTCCTAATCATGACGTCATAATTGAAAAGAAAATGTTAGTTCCGTATTTTAATTAAGCGCTGCTTAATACGATGATATGATAATAAACCGGGTATACACGGGGTGTTACATTTTATGGTATCAGAGCACTTTTTAGGGGAAAAGCCTATATGTATTGCAATAACTTGGGATGTTTGTTGTGTGTCTTGTCTTGTGTGTTTCTCTGTTGAGTTTTGCTGTGATGATGCATGTGTGACCACATTGCGTGGGCCTGATCAACTCATTCTTTGTGTAACTTGTGCAGAGTCATGGTTTTACCGAGGAGAAACCGAGAGACGAATGAGGATCAACCTGATTTTGTCCTGGCTGCATTGGCTGAGATGCAGGCGGCTCGACTAGCCGACCTGGAGGCCATGAGAATGGAAAACCAGACTATGTTGGACGCCGTCAGAGAGGCGAACAGGAAAGCCACCGAGGATGTGTTGGAGGCGAATCGTCTGGCGAACATGACCATGATGAGGGTCATGTTGGAGGAGATAAGGGCTGGTCCTGCTGGTGGCCAGTATCCTCCGCCACCACCTCCACCGCCACCGCCACCACTGCCTCCACCCAGTCAGCAGGACGATAGTCAGAGTCACATAGAGGGTGCCAGTCATCTTACTGGGATGATGCAACTCTACTTTGAGCCAGCTGAGGATCGCGATGTTATTAACCGCCGGCTGAATGCTTTCCGCAAGCATAATCCACCTTCTTTTGATGGATCCTACGATCCTATTGCTGTTGCTAGATGGCTTCAAGCATCGAACAAGATCTTCAGAGTTATGCAGTGCACTGATCCGCAGAAGTTGATGTTTGCAACTTATATGCTAGAGGCGGATGCACATGAGTGGTGGACGAACACCTCCCACGTCTACGAGATGCAGGGTCATGTGATTACATGACCATTCTTTGAGGATTCCTTTCTGGGTAGATACTTTTCTTATGATGCGCAAGAGAGGAAACATGGAGAATTTGACCGTCTGGTGCAGGGCTCGCTGACTGTGGACGAGTACTTGGCTAAGTTCAATGAACTATTCAAGTTTGCACATTTTCAGATTGTTATGTGGACCCCGACATTCTTGGCTTCTAAGTTCCGCAGGGGACTTAATGAGGAGATCGCAGATCATATTGCTGGTGCTGCATCTAGAGATTTTGGTACATTGGTACAACAGTGTAGGGACATTGAGGATGTCTGTATTGTGAGCAAGGCCAAGAGGGCCAAAGTAGCTGAGGTGAAAGGAACTGGTAGTTCCACTTCTTGGAAAGATAGAAAGTTTGCTGGAAAAGGTAAAGGAAAGCAGTTAGCTGCTAGGCAGACGCCTAACCAGTTCAAGAAGACTTCTTCTCAGGGGAGTTCAGTTAGACCTCCTACTCCCAAATGTTTGGGATGTGGGAAATTTCATGTTGGGCCGTGTGCTACCGGCCAGTTGATCTGTTTTCAGTGTGGCAAGGAGGGCCACTACTCCAGAGATTTTGTCCGTCGTCGACCGCGAGAGTTGCAGTGGTTTAGGCAGTTTCAGTTCTGATGGTTCCCCTTCCACCTACAGCGGCACCTGCAGTGCCACCTGCCACCGGTCGTGTTTACACATTGGATAGCCAACAGTCGGACAGAACTCCGAACCTTGTCAGAGGTACTGTTTCTATTGGTGGTTCTGCTGTTGATGTTTTGTTTGATTATGGGGCTACGCATTCCTTTATTCCAACCCCGATTGTTGTGGGGCTTGAGTTGCCCAGTTCTGTGCTTTCTCCACCGTTGCGGGTGACTACCGCCACCGGAGAAAAGTGTGATACCTCCACTATACATCGAGATGTCGTGTTTCAGTGGGATCGTCGTGAGTCTTAGGTGGATCTGATACGATTGCCGATGGCTAATTTGGAGATCATCCTTGGCATGTATTGGTTGTCCAAGAACTGTGTGATGATTGATTGTTATGCCAAGCGCGTAGTGATATCTCCGTGTGATTCTATAGCCAGTTTCTCACCATATATTTCATTGCTGCAGGCCAGGAGAGCCTTGAGAGCAGGGGCATTTGGTTATGTCATGTTGGGAGGTTTGGTGAGTGGGACATAAGAGGACATTACCGGCATTTCTGTGGTGAAGGAATTCCTCGAAGTGTTTCCTGAGTTTTCGTCACAGAGGGAGATAGAGTTCTCCATTGATTTGTTTCCTGGTGTGGGGCCTATTTCATTAGCTCCATATCGGATGTCTCCACCAGAGTTGGTAGAGCTTAAGAAGCCCATTGAAGATCTTTCGGCGAAAGATTTCATCTGACCGAGTGTGTTTCCATGGGGAGCACCGGTCGTTTTTGTGAAAAAGAAAGATGGGAGTATGCGGTTGTGCACCGACTACAGACAGCTGAACAAGGTGACAATCAAGAACAAGTATCCCCTTCCTCATATTGATGATCTGCTAGATCAACTCAGGGGTGCGTGCGTGTACTAAAAGATTGATCTCCGGTCCGGATACCAACAAATTCGGGTTAAGCCGGAGGATGTCCCTAAGACCGCTTTTCATTCGAGATACAGTCATTATGAGTATTTGGTGATCCCGTTTGGACTCACCAATGCGCCCACAGTGTTCATGGATTACATGATCCGAATTTTCCAACCGTATTTGGCTCAGTTTGTGATCGTCTTCATTGACGATATTTTGATTTACTCCAAGACGGAGGAGGAGCATGTGGAGCACTTGAGGATTGTGTTGCAAGTACTGAAGTAGAAAAAGCTTTATGCTAAGCCTTCAAAGTGTGAGTTCTGGCTCAAGTCAGTGAAGTTCCTTGGGCATGTTATTTATGCAGAGGGAGTTGCAGTGGATCCCAACAAGTTTGAGTCTGTGTTAGATTGGGAGAGGCCCAAGACGGTTACCGAAGTTAGGAGTTTCTTGGGTTTGGCAGGTTTGAGCTTTACACTGACGCCTCCGGAAAGGGGCTGGGCTGTGTGTTGATGCAGTTGGGCAATGTGATTGCCTATGCTTCGAGGCAGTTGAAGCCTCATGAGGAGAACTACCCGACTCATGATTTGGAGTTGGCTGCTATTGTTTTTGCTTTCAAGATTTGGAGGCACTATCTGTTTGGCATGAAGTTTTCTGTGTTCAGTGTTCACAAGAGTCTGAAGTATCTGTTTGATCAAAAGGAGCTGAACATGAGACAAAGGAGATGGATGGAGTATCTGAAGGACTACGAATTTGAGTTGAAGTAACATCTTGGCAAGGCCAATGTGGTAGCTGATGCATTGAGTCAGAAATCCGTGAGTCTATCCAGTTTGATGATGGGTGACTTTGATATTATTAAGCAGTTTCGAGATCTGACGGTGACCTCTTTGTTTGGGGGTGCACTTCTCGAAATGGAGACCGTTAGAGTTGAGAATGAGCTCATGGAAAAGATCAAAGAGACGCAAGTGCAGAGAGAATGCCTAGATTATGTGAAGAACCAGGAGGGTGTGAGCATGTAATACCCTGTGTATACCCGGTTTGTTATCATGTCATCGTATTAATCCATGCTTAATTAAAATGCGGAATAACTTTTTCTTTTCAATTATGACGTTATTAATATTACCAAGTTGATTACTTAATCCTTTTAAAAACATTTCCTGTATGTAATTATAAATAGACAGCTATCTACACTGAATAACCTCATAATATTAATATGTTAGTATCTAAGTCACGGATCTATAACACATAGTCCGGACAATAATCTTGATACATTAATATAACTCGAATCTAAAATAAGACATAGTCAAATCAATGTGGCATGGACAATCCCCATGCTCATCAAATAAGGCAACAAAGCCCAACAGAGTCTCCACAACAAAATCATAATAATAACATAAAGCAAGTCAGCATCCAAGCATAATCCAAGCATATCATCATAATCAACAAATAACTAACTCAGCTTCGGCCTGCTGCCGCCCGAGGTCTCAACCCCCGAGTTACCTGAACCTGAAATATATGCCCCAAACGTGGGGTGATATCTCTAAATAGAAATCTCAGTAAGGTAAGGGGTCCTCAAGGATTTTTCCACCCCAAGTTCACTTACATGTGCAATATAAGTTCAAAAAGCAGGAATATAATATAAGTTCCAAAATAAGTGCAATGCAGCAGAATAATCATCTCATGTGTGTCAACTATTCTACTGGCCAGAGAAATGCAGGATTTACGTACATCTATTACCTACATTCAGTGCAAGTCACTACTTACACCCACCCACAGAATCACCCTATGACATGTCTCATACATACACAGGCTTACCGTCTAGGTGGAAAAACACATGCATATTATAAGCACTTGCACATAACAACTCAACAACATTTCAAAATCAATACATGAAAACACATCATGCATATAAACCACCCCCCCACGGGGTATGGTGGAACCAACAATGGCTAAACTGAAGACACGAAAGCTTACCTCTTAGCAATCAATCCAATCCAAGGTCCACACAAGCTCAAAGTCCACAAACAGCAGAATCACAATCTGTTTTAGACCAGCAATATCATCAATAACCATACTCTACAAGTATATGACATAAAGACAATGCTTTCCTTTTACGTTTATGGTCTTTAGGCTTCTCACAAAGCCATAAGCCCTTAATCACTTTGATTCTGACTTAGCTAATTTATTACAAACGTTCACTTAACCAAGCATGGGTCCACAACCCAAAAACACATTTCTGTATGCACAGAACCGTCACTGTATCGAAATTTCCAGAATATCCGAATATTTGTCGGGAAAATATCTAGATATCATATCTGGATATCCATATCCGGATATCATATCCGGATATCTCCAACCCTATATCCGGATATCAATATCCGGATATTATATCCGGATATTTCGCGACAGAATACAGTTTCTGCATTTCGCAAAGATATCACTCGAAGGTTCCATTTTTAACACTTTAAAACGTTAAAGCATGCATCTTTAAACCCATTTAGGTCAGTTATCATGTTGGTTACTTGTTCATTTTATTAAACATGCCAAGACTTGATCTTTAACAAAGGAAACTCATGATCAAAGGTGAAGAACATACCCAAGGCTCCAAAACAGAAAAGAGAGGTGCTATTGGAGCTCACAAGTCAGTTCCACAGTTCTGACTTCAAGTGTACATGAAAATAGTGATCAAGCAAGGTCCTTTAGTTGGCTCCTTGAAGCTCAAAATTCCATGACAATGGTTCCCACAACCCAACTCACTAACTCAGCCCCTAAAACTCCACCAACACAGAGGCTGCAACTCAGAAATGAGTGATCATACACTCCCTCAAGCTTGCTCTCACTCACCTATACCATTTAGGTGAAGAAACATGAACAAAGGTGATCACTTGGAGGAAGTTTTGAAGAGAAATGGGGGTGGCAACATGGAGAACACAAAACTTAGAAATGAGGCACAAGGAGACACGTAGAGCTGATTAGAATCAGCCTAGGGTTGTGTGAAATGCTATATTTATAGGCGGTTTAAAGTTAATCACACTGTATTAGCACTAATAGCTACAGTTAGTATTTTAATCCCAAACTTAGAATTCTGAACCTAGCCATTTTTCTAAGATTTGTCATATTTTTATTTTATTTTTCGCAGTACTTTTCCGATACGCACTTTTACATAGCCAGTATCAGTTCTGACACGAGTTCTCATTATTTTGGCTTGAAACTTGTTATGCTAGTCCTATATATTATTCTAGTGACATATACATACTGTTCATAATTTTCCGAGATACTTCATCGATACGCATTTATACTGCGAGGCAGAACTGGTATCTGCACTTTTCGTCAAAAAAACGACTTTCAACATTATTAATCACTTACCCTAATTATTTAAGTCTTCTCATAATTATTAAGGTCAATTATGGAATTATCTCATTAATCTCATAATTAATTAATTAAATTTCTAAATTAACGGTGCGGGTTCTTACATTCACCCCACCTTTTAAGAATTTTTCATACAATATTAGAAACATACCTGTCCCGAAAGTCAGTGTATTGCCGAAGAAGCTCGTCCTCACGCTCCCAAGTACACTCCACAGGAGTTTTTCCCACCCCTTGTACTTTGACCATCAGAATGATCTTGCTCCTAAGCTTCTTCTCGCCACGATCGAGAATCTTGAGTGGTCCGACGGAAGTTTTCAAGTTCTCCTGAACCTCCACATCATCATGTTGCACCACGTGCGAAGGATCCGCAATGTACTTCCGAAGCTGAAACATGTGAAACACGTCGTGGATGTTGGCCAAGTTCGGAGGCAAGGCAAGCCGGTAGGCAACAGGTTCTACTCTACCAAGGATCTGGTAGGGCCCTATGAATCTCGGGCTCAGCTTCCTCACTCTGAGGGCCCGACCAACACCGGTGACAGGTGAAAGTCTCACAAACACGTTCTCACCCTCACTGAACTCCAATGGACGATGTTTAACATCATAATAGCTCTTCTGGCGATTCTACGCCTGCTTCAGCTTCTCACTGATCATCTGGATCTGCTGGGTGGTATCTTGGACAAAGTCCAAGCCAAACAACTCCTTGTCTCCAACCTCAGAGCAACAGGTAGGAGTCTGACACCTCCTACCGTACAACGCCTTGTAGGGTGCCATGCCCAGGCTAGCATGAAAACTGTTGTTGTACGAAAATTTGACCAATGGCAGGTACCTATCCCATTCTGAACCCTGCACTAAAGTGCAAGCCCTTAACATGTCCTCCAATGTCTGGATGGTTCGCTCAGTTTGTCCATCAGTCTGAGGGTGATAGGCTGTACTCAACCTCGACTGAGTACCAAAAGCTCCCTGCAGCGCCTCCCAGAACCAAGATGTGAACTTCGGGTCCTTATCACTGATGATACTCTCGGGCACCCCGTGAAGTTTCACAATCTCGCGAACATAAAGTCTGGTCAACTGCTCAGTAGTGAAGCTCACCTTCACCCGAAGAAAATGGGAAGACTTGGTCAATCTGTCCACAATGACCCAGATAGAGTTACAACCAGCCTGAGTCTTCGGCAAACCCACCACGAAGTCCATGGAAATGCTCTCTCATTTCCACTTCGGAATCTCCAGAGGTTGAAGCTTACTAGACGGCTTCTAGTGTTCAATCTTCACCTTTTGGCAAATCAAACACTTGGACACATAAACAACAATGTCCTTCTTCATGCCCGGCCACAAGAAATTTCTCTTCAAGTCCTGATACATCTTTGTAGCACCAAGGTGGATAGTGAATTGGCCCTTGTGGGCCTCTGCCATAACCTCTTTGGTCAAAGGACCTCGAGGAACCACAATCCTCTTCTGGAAAGTCAATAAACCATCCTCATTTAAAGACACATCGTCCTGGTTCTTCACATAATCTAGGCACTCTCTCAGCACTAGCGCCTCTTTGATCTTTTCCATGAGCTCATTCTCAACTTTAATGGTCTCCATTTCGAGAAGTGCACCCCCAAACAAAGAGGTCACCATCAGATCTTGAAACTGCTTAATAATATCAAAGTCACCCATCGTCAAACTGGATAGACTCACGAATTTCTGACTCAATGCATCAGCTACCACATTGGCTTTGCCAGGATGGTACTTCAACTCAAAGTCGTAGTCCTTCAGATACTCCATCCATCTCCTCTGTCTCATGTTCAACTCCTTTTGATCAAACAGATACTTCAAATTCTTGTGATCACTGAACACGGCAAACTTCAAGCCAAACAGATAGTGCCTCCAAATTTTGAAAGCAAAAACAATAGCAGCCAACTCCAAATCATGAGTCGGGTAGTTCTCCTCACGAGGCTTCAACTGCCTCGAAGCATAGGCAATCACATTGCCCAACTGCATTAACACACAACCCAGCCCCTTTCTGGAGGCGTCAGTGTAAAGCTCAACCTCCTTGGCAGGATCAGGAAAGACCAACACAGGTGCAGTCGTCAGTCTCTCCTTCAACTCCTGAAAGCATTCCTCACACTCGTGAGTCCACACAAACAGAGTCTCCTTCCGGGTAAGGTGAGTCAATGGTAGAACCAACATAGAGAATCCCTTGATGAATCTCCTATAGTAACCTGCCAAACCCAAGAAACTCCTAACTTCGGTAACCGTCTTGGGCTTCTCCTAATCTAACATAGCCTCAATCTTGTTCGGGTCCATTGCAACTCCCTCAGCAGAAATCACATGCCAAAGAAACTTCACAGAATTGAGCCAGAACTCGCACTTCGAAGGCTTAGCATAAAGCTTTTTCTCCTTCAGCACTTGCAACACAATCCTCAAGTGCTCAGCATGCTCCTCCTCCATCTTGGAGTAAATCAAAATATCGTCAATGAAGACGATCACAAACTGATCCAGACACGGTTGGAAAATCTTGTTCATGTAATCCATGAACACTGCGGGTGCATTCATGAGTCCAAATGGGATCACCAAATACTCATAGTCACCGTATCTCGAGCGAAACGCGATCTTGGGGACATCCTCCGGCTTAACCCTAATCTGATGGTATCCAGACCAGAGATCAATCTCCGAGTACACACAAGCAACCTTCAGTTTCCAACAGATCATCAATATGAGGAAAGGGATACTTGTTCTTGAATGTCACCTTGTTCAACTGCCTGTAGTCGGTGCACAATCGCATAGTCCCATCTTTCTTTTTCACAAATATGACCGGTGCTCCTCATGGAGACACGCTCGGTCGAATGAAGTTTTTCGCCGAAAGATCCTCAATATGCTTCTTCAGCTCTGCCAACTCTGGAGGCGACATCTGATATGGAGCTAATGAGATAGGCCCCACACCTGGCAATAAATCTATGGAGAACTCTATCTCCTGCTGTGGCAGAAACTCAGGAATCTCCTCAGGAAACACATCGAGGAATTCCTTCACCACAAGAATGTCGGTAATGTCCTCCTGTGTACCACTCACCTAACCTCCCAACATGACATATCCAAATTCCCCGGCTCTCAAGGCTCTCCTAGCCTGCAACACTGAAATATAAGACGAGGACCTGGCTGTGGAATCACATGGAGACAACACCACTCTCTTGGCACAACAGTCAATCATCACACAATTCTTGGACAACCAATCCATGCCAAGGATCATTTCCAAGTTAGCCATCAACAATCTAATCAGATCTATCGAATAATCACGGCCATCCCACTGAAACACGACATCTCGATGAATGTAATGTCCCACATCGGTTGGAGAGGGGAACGAAGCATGCCTTAAATAAGGGTGTGGATACCTTTTCTTGTAGGAGGCCTTTTGGGGGTAACCCAAAACGTAAAACCGTGAGCTTGATGGTGCTTGTTCGCGGGGCAAAGCGGACAATATCCTGCTACAGGGA
This sequence comes from Gastrolobium bilobum, assembly GCF_033153095.1. Lineage (NCBI taxonomy): Eukaryota > Viridiplantae > Streptophyta > Magnoliopsida > Fabales > Fabaceae > Gastrolobium > Gastrolobium bilobum. Next base: position 22,872 of record NW_026897843.1, on the reverse strand, counting down.
TTGGGGCTGTTACATTTTGGTATCAGAGCCTGGCCCTGGACTGGTGTGTACAGCAGGGACGCTGTATTCCCAGTGGGGGAGGATGTAATGTCCCATATCGGTTGGAGAGGGGAACGAAGCATGCCTTAAATAAGGGTGTGGATACCTTTTCTTGTAGGAGGCTTTTGGGGGTAACCCAAAACGTAAAACCGTGAGCTTGACGGTGCTTGTGCGCGGGGCAAAGCGGACAATATCCTGCTACAGGGATTGGGGTTGTTACAATGAACAGTGGAGGTATCATACTCTTCTCCGGTGGCGGTAGTCACCCGCAACGGTGGAGAAAGCACAGAACTGGGCAACTCAAGCCCCACAGCATCGGGGATGCAATAAAAGAATGCGTAGTCCTGGAATTAAACAAGACATCAACTGCCGAATCACCAATGGAAACAGTAACTCTGACAAGGTTCGGAGCTCGGTCCGACTGTTGCCGATCCAAGGTGTAAACACGACCGGTGGCAGGTGGCACTGCAGATGCCGCTGTAGGTGGAAGGGGAACCATCTGAAGTGGAACTGCCTGAACTGCTGCAGCTCTCACGGTCGAAGATGGGAAATCCTTAGAATAGTGGCCCGCCTGGCCACACTGGAAGTAGATCAACTGGCCAGTAGCACACAGCCCCACATGGACTTTCCCACATCCCGAGCATCTAGGAGTAGGAGGTCTAACTGAACTCCCCTGCGTAGAAGTCCTCTTGATCTGACTAGGCGTCTGCCTAGCAGCCAACTGCTTTCCCTTTCCCTTACTAGTAAACTTCATGTCCTTCCAGGAAATGGAACTACCAGTTCCCTTTGCCTCAGCAACTTTGGCCCTCCTGGCCTTGCTCACGATGAAGACATCCTCGATGTCCCGACACTGCTCTACCAGTGTCCCAAAGCCTATCGATGCAGCTCCAGCAATGCGATCAGCTATCTCCTCATTAAGTCCCTTACGGAATTTAGCAGCCAAGAATGTCGGAGTAGGCATAGCGATCCTAAATTGTGTAAACTTGACTAGTTCATTGAACTTAGCCAAGTAATCGTCAACAGACAACGAGCCCTGCACCAATCTGTCAAACTCTTCCTGTTTCCTCTCCCGAGCATCATAAGGAAAGTATCTGCCCAAAAAGCAGTCCTCGAAGAATGGCCAAGTCATGACATGACCCTGCATCTTATAGGCGTAAGAGGTGTTCATCCACCACTCATGTGCATTGTCCTCCAGTATATACGTCGCAAACATCAACTTTTGCGGATCAGTGCACTGCATAACTCGGAAGATCTTATCCAATACCTGTAGTCATCTCGCAGTAGCTATAGGATCATAAGACCCATCAAAGGAAGGTGGCTTAAGCTTGCGGAAAGCTTTAAATCGTCGGTCAATCACATCACGGTCCTCAACAGGCTCATGGTAGGGTTCCATCACCCTAGTAAGATGACTGGTACCCTCAACGTGACTCTGGCTATTGTCCTGAAGACTGGGTGGAGGCGGTGACGGTGGTGGCGGTGGAGGTGGTGGTGGCGGAAACTGACCCTCATTGTGGCCAGCCCTCATCTCCTCCAACATGTACCTCATCATGGTCATGTTTTCCAGCCTGTTCGCCTCAAGAACATCTTCTGTGGCTTTCTGGTTCGCTTCTCGAACGGCGTCCATCATCGCCTGGTTGTCTAATCTAGCGGCCTCCTGATCAGCTAGTCTAGCCACCTGCATCTCAGCTAATGCAGATAGGATAGGATCAGGTTAATCCCCGTTCGTCTCTCGGTTTCTCCTAGACATTACCATGACTCTGCACAAGTTATACAAAGAATGAGTTGATCAGGCCCACGCAGTGTGGTCTCAAATGCATCATCATAAGCAAAACCCGACAGAGAAAACACCCAAGACAAGACACACAACAACTCATCCTAAGTTATTGCAATACATACAGGCTTTTCCCTAGAAAGTTCTCTGATACTATAAAATGTACACCCCGTCTTTACCTGGTTTGTTATCATGTCATCGTATTAAGCCACGCTTAATTAAAATGCAAAATAACTATTTCTTTTCAATTATGACGTCATTAATATTACCAAGTTGATTACTTAATCCTTTTAAAAAAATTGCCTGTATGTAATTACAAATAGACAGCTATCTACACTGAATAACCTCATAATATAAATATGTGAGTATCTAAGTCACGGATCTATAACACGTAGTCCGGACAATAATCCTGATACATTAATATAACTCGAATCTAAAATAAGACATAGTCAAATCAATGTGGCATGGACAATCCCCATGCTCACCAAATAAGGCAACAAAGCCCAATAGAGTCTCCACAACAAAATCATAATAATAACATAAAGCAAGTCAACATCCAAGCATAATCCAAGCATATCATCATAATCAGCATATAACTAACTCAGCTCCTTCCTCCTGCCGCCCGAGGTCTCAACCCCCGAGTTACCTGAACCTGAAATATGTGCCCCAAACGTGGGGTGAGATCTCTAAACAGAAATCTCAGTAAGGCAAGGGATCCTCAAGGATTTCTCCACCCCAAGCTCACTTACATGTGCAATATAAGTTCAAAAAACAAGAATATAATATAAGTTCCAAAATCAGTGCAATGCAGCAGAATAATCATGTCATGTGTGTCAACTATTCTACTGGCCAGAGAAATGCAGGATTTACGTACATCTATTACCTACATTCAGTGCAAGTCACTATTTACACCAACCCACAGAACCACCCTATGGCATGTGTCATACATACACAGGCTTACCGTCTAGGTGGAACAACACGTGCATATTATAAGCACTTGCGCATAACAGCTCAATAAGATTTCAAAATCAATACATGAAAACAAATCATGCATATAAACCATACCCCCATGGGGTATGTTGGAACCAACAATGGCTAAACCGAGGACACGAAAGCTTACCTCTAAGCAATCAATCCAATCCAAGGTCCACACAAGCTCAAAGTCCACAAACAGCAGAATCACAATCTGTTTTAGACCAGCAATATCATCAATAACCATACTCTACAAGTATATGACATAAAGACAACACTGTCCTTTTACGTTTCATGTCTTTAGGCTTCTAACAAAGCCATAAACCCTTAATCACTTTGATTCTGACTTAGGTAATTTATTATAGAGGTTCACTTAACCAAGCATGGATCCACAACCCAAAAATACAGTTCTGTATGCACAGAACCGTCACTGTCTCGAAATTTCCAGAATATTCGAATATTTGTCTGGGGAATATCCGGATATCTATATCCGGATATCATATCCGGATATTTCGCGACAGAATGCTGTTTTTGCATTTCGCGAATATATCACTCAAAGGTTCCATTTTTAACACTTTAAAACGTTAAAGCATGCATCTTTAAACCCATTTAGGTCAGTTATCATGTTGGTTACTTGTTCATCTTATTAAACATGCCAAGACTTGATCTTTAACAAAGGAAACTCATGATCAAAGGTGAGGAACATACCCAAGGCTCCAAAACAGAAAAGAGAGGTGCTCTTGGAGCTCACAAGTTACTTCCACAGTTCTGACTTCAAGTGTACACGAAAATATTGATCAACCAAGGTCTTTTCTCCACAAAGTTGGCTCCTTGAAGCTCAAAATGCCATGACAATGGTTCCCAAAACCCAACTCACTAACTCAGCCCCTAAAACCCCACCAACACAGAGGCTGCAACTCAGAAATGAGTTATCACACCCTCCCTCAAACTTGCTCTCACTCACCTATACAATTTAAGTGAAGAAACATTAACAAATGTGATCACTTGGAGGAAGTTTTGAAGAGAAATGAGGGTGGCAACACGGAGAACACAAAACTCAAAAATGAGGAACAAGGAGACACGTAGAGCTGATTAGAACCAGCCTAGGGTTGTGTGAAATGCTCTATTTATAGCCGATTTAAAGTTAATCACACTGTATTAGCACTACTAGCTACACTTAGCATTTTAATCCCAAATTTCGGATTCTGAACCTAGCCATTTTTCTAAGATTTTTTATATTTTTATTTTATTTTTCGCATTACTTTTCCCGTACGCGCTTTTACATAGCCAGTATCAGTTCTGACACGAGTTCTCATTATTTCAGCTTGAAACTTTTATGCTAGTCCTATATATTATTCTAGTGACATACACATACTTCCTTCCGGGATAATTTTCCGGGATACTTCATCGGTACGCATTTATACTTCATCGGTATGCTAGTCCTATGTACGCATTTATACTTCATCGGTACATATTTATACTTAGGATTCTGAAACTTTTATGCTAGTCCTATATATTATTCTAGTGACATATACATACTTGACATATACATACTTTTCATAATTATTAGGTTCAATTATGGAATTATCTCATTAATCTCATAATTAATTAATTAAAATCCTAAATTAATGGTGCAGGTTCTTACAGAGCACGTGTTTGTGAGACTTTCACCTGTCACCGGTGTTGGTTGGGCCCTCGGAGTGAGGAAGCTTAGCTTGAGATTCATAGGACCATACCAGATACGTGGTAGGGTAGGGCCTGTTGCCTACTGGCTTGCCTTGCCTCCGAGCTTGGCCAACATCCACAACGTGTTTCACGTGTCTCAGCTTCGGAGATACATAGCAGATCCTTCGCACGCGGTGCATTCGAATGATGTGGAAGTTCGGGAGAACTTCAAGACTCCCGTCGGACCACTCAAGATTCTCGATCGTGGCGAGAAGAAGCTGAGGAGAAAGATCATTCTGATGGTCAAGGTGAAATGGACAGGAAGAACTCCTGAGGAGTGTACTTTGGAGCGAGAGGATGAGCTTCTCCGGTAATACCCCGAGTTTCGGGACATGTATGTTTCTGATTTTGGGGACAAAATCCTAAAAGGTGGGGTGAATGTAAGAACCCGCACCGTTAATTTAGGAAATTAATTAATTAATTATGAGATTAATGAGATAATTTCATAATTGAACCTATAATTATGAGAAGGCTTAAATAATTATGGTAAGTGAGTAATAATGTTGAAAGTCGTTTTTCTGACGAAATGTGCAGATATTGGTTCTGCCTCACGATATAAATGCGTACTGATGAAGTATCCTGAAAAATTATGAAAAGTGTGTATATATTACTAGAATAATATATAGGACTAGCATAACAAGTTTGAAGTCAAAATAATGAGAACTGGCGTCAGAATTGATACTGGTTACGTAAAAGCGCGTACTGGCAAAGTGCTGCGAAAAATAAAATAAAAATATGAAAAATCTTGGAAAAATGACTAGGTTCAGAATCCAAAGTTTGGGATTAAAATGCTAAGCGTAGCTATTAGTGCTAATATAGTGCGATTAAATTTAAGTGGACTATATAAGGATTTGGCACTTGATCCTAGGTCATTTTGGTGCCTTCTACGTGACTCATTTCTGAAGCACTTTGCTCTCCATCAGCCACCACCTTCCTCCCTTCACTTGTGAGCCAAGAGATCACATTTCCTCTTGGTTCCTTCACCAAACCTCCTTGTGTGAGAGATAAAGCATTGGGGTGGGTAGGAGACCTTGTTTTTGAGTTTTGGGTCTCTGTTTTGAGAAGTCTAGGGGCTGAGTTCTTGAACCTTGTTAAGGGAGCCCTTGTCATGGCATCTTGAGCTTCAAGAAGCCATTATTGGTGAGAAAGGACCTTGCTTGATCACTATTTTCGTGGCCATTTGAAGTCAGATTGTTGGAGCTGCATTGTGAGCTCCAAGAGCATCTTAGTTTCTGTTCCAAGCCTTTGGGTAAGCTTCACCACCTTTGATCATGAGTTTTATTGGGTAAAAGTAGAGTCTTGACATGTTTAATGAGTTTTTTAAGTATCTAACATGATCATTGGTGTAAAGGGGCTTAAATACGAATGCTTTAACGTATTAAAGTGTTAAAAATGGAACCTTGGTTGGATATCTTCGCGAAAATGCAGAACTGCATTTTGTCGCGAAATATCCAGATATGATATCCGGATATTGATATCCGGATATGGGGTTGGAGATATCTGGATATGGATATCCGGATATGGATATCGTGATATAGCCCCGACATATATCCGGATATTCTAGGAATTCCGAGAAGTGTCACTGTTCTATTCGGACAGAGTGGTATGTTTGGGTTTGTGGACCCATGATTGGTTATGTTTAATCTTTGTAATAATTAACTAAGTCAGAATCAAAGGGATTAAGGGCTTATGACTTTGTGAGAAGCCTAAAGACATTAAACGAAGAAGAAAACGTTGTTGTTATGTCTTGAACGATTAGATGATGAATGCTTATATGATTGCTGGTCTAAAATAGATTGTGATTGTGCTGTTTGTGGACTTTGAGCTAGTGTGGACTTTGGCTTGGATTGATTGCTTAAGAGGTAAGCTTTTGTGTCCTCGGTTTAGCCATTGTTGGTTCCACCATACCCCATAGGGGGATGGTTTATATGCATGATGTGTTTCATGTATTGATATTTGAAATGCTGTTGAGCTGTTATGTGCAAGTGCTTTATGATATGCATGTGTTGTTTCACCTAGACGGTAAGCCTGAGTATGCGACGTCATACAAGATGGTGATTCTGTGGGTGGAGTGCAAGCGGCGTCTTGCACTAAATGTAGGTTATAGACGTATGTAATTCCTGCATTTTCTCTGGCTAGTAGGATTGTGACACACATGGCATGATATTATGTTGCATTGCACTAATTTTGGAACTTATACTATTTTACTACTTTTAGAACTTATATTGCACATGTAAATGAGCTTGGGGTGGAGAGATCCTTGAGGACCCTTTGTCTTACTGAGATTTCTGTTTAGAGATCTCACCCCACGTTTGGGGCACATTTTCAGGTTCAGGTAACTCGGGAGTTGATACCTCGGGAGGCAGGAGGCCGGAGCTGAGTTGAGATTTATGCTTTTATGATGATATGACTTGGATGCTGACATGTTCTATATTTATTATCATGTTATTTGATTTGAGACTCCGTGGGCTTTGTTGCCTTATTTGGCGAGGATGAGAGTTGTCCATGCCACATTGATTTGACTATATTGTTTTAGATTCGAGTTGTATAATGTATCAGGATTATGGTCCGGACTACGTGTTGTAGTTCCGTGATTTAGATACTCACTAATCAATTGTTATCAAGCAGTTTATAATATAAAATTTGTCTTTTGACTCTATTACTTATATTGTTATATTAGTACTGTCTATTAGCATAAATGATGATTTATATCTTGTTAAATTATAATAAAAGAAGGCACTCTTGTTGTAGAGTGTACCTCATAAATTGGGTCCAAGTTCGATTCTTGTAAAAACAATTGGGATTAGAGGTGTACTTAGAGGGAGATTGTTGTCACCCTATAACTGATTTAATGCACCATATTTGTTCCAATAAGAAATAAGCTCTAAAGTTGTACTTTGAAAACAAGATGACTAGAGATGGTTAGTGGGGATATAAGGGCATCAATAGGTTAGACGACATATCAAGAGCCTATGGCCAGAGCTATCTAATATTCTTAGTAAAATAGAATAGACTCAAGTATTAAAAAAACCTTTTTGGAAAATAGACAATAAATCTATTTTTACAAGGCTTAAAACTGATAAACTTATAGCCCAACCTGTATTATATTATTTTTTTTGGCCTACACCACACTAATAGATAATGCCATACTCAAAATAATTTATATAGATTTGACCTATTTAGATTAAAGTCTAGGTTAATCCAATCCGTCTACATCCCTAGGTGGGAATAGCTATTGGGTTTTAAAAAACGTTGTTCTTAATCTTCCATGCAACCCAATCAGTATAACATTAATGTGGCTATTGTACTACACTGAGGAAACCCATGGAGTGGTCGTGGGAAGGGAAGGGTTGCAAAGTGGGAGAAGACCACGATAGTAATGAAGTAAAAACAAATCAAACAATAGTTAAAAGCGAGTGCACGTGTTGGGACTTAGAAGGAGCATCTTTATCTTCCCTCCATGCATTGAGGGAATAAAACAAAGCCAATAAGAACACAACCATACAAAACGAAGGGTTGGAATTGATAATACCAACAAAAAAAGATTGGAATTGAAACCCTTTAAATATAGTTTTCAACAAAAGTAAATTGTTGTTTCATCGGTGATTCCTGCAAACAAAGTGCAGAGACAGATACAAACAAAAGTTAAATTCCACATTTTTGTATTTGACAAGTTTCTAGGCTTAACTCAAGCCACTGACACCGGCTGATGCTTCACCTTGTTTATGCTTTGCATGCAAATCCCATTTAGGTTGTCGGAAAACTCATCCTAACACAAGGAGCGGTTTAGAACTGTTTGTCGTTTGTCCTTTTTAAAAGGTATAGAATTGTGTCATTTTAAGTGAGAGAAATAAATACATAATGAAAATAGGAGAGGAAAAGTGAGTGATTTTTTTTTAATTTAAATTTTAAATAAAAATACATTAGTTTTAATTAAAATAATCATCCTTTAAAAGGACAAATATTTAGTTTTTCATAAAATTTTGATTTTATCCATGCACCACTAAATCATGTAATATTATAACAAGGGGAAGAATCTGTTTACAAATTTTTTGTACAAATTTTTACAAATTACACTATCTTCTCCCGAGAGAAGATAGTGTAACTAGTGTGCTCGCGGGAGAAGATATTGTAGTTTGTAAACAAAAAAGTTTGTAAATATAACCTGCCCCTTATAGCCTATGTAGCACCGATACGACACGCGACACGTGACACGATACGACACGACATTCCGACATGTCAATTCTAAAAAATTATGGATTTCGACACGTTGGGACACGTTTTAATATTAAATAATATTTTTAATTTATATAGTGCATATTTCATTTAATATTTAATAATTTAACAAAAAAATGAAACTAAATTAATAATACCATCAACACGTTATAAAGATGGAAGCTTTAATAAAAAAAATAAGAACTGGGATGAGAGAGATATAATATCAGATAGAGAGATCAAATCATATTAGAGAGAGATCAGAGAGAAGGAGATACAACAAGAGCATGATAGAAATTGACAACAATGATGCTGAGATGATCTTTTATCTACTTAAGGGGAAAAAAGACAAAAAAATAAAATTGATATGATCAGGTGGAAGCTTTATTAATATATTTTAATTTTTTTTTAATTTTTTTTTAAAAAATTACGAAAATGTCATTTGACCGTGTCGGACACGGTCAAATTCGCGTGTCGGAATGGTCAACGTGTCAGAAAAAGTTGACCGCGTGTCCGACACCGTGTCGGAGCGTGTCGCTATGTCGGAGCGTGTCGAACACGACTCTTCCTGTTTTTACAAGTTTCCGTGCTTCCTTGCTTATAACAAATAACAAGCACATCAAATTTAAAATGAAATTACCATCTAATTTTAATTAGAATATAATCTAAAGGTTAAATCCATAAGTAACAAGTGTACTCGCGGAGAGGAAAATTAAAAAACATTTACTATATGTACAACTAGATACTTAAAGGTTCATAAATTATTCTAGAAATGTAATAAAAATTTTCTTGAATATTTATCTAATAATTTAAACTTTTTTGAAGGGATGTATTAAAAATGTAATATAGTTATTCATGAACTATATATTAACAAGAATGGATTAACGTTGTCTGTTATGAAGTCAAGGTTGATGGGAAAATTCCAGCAAAAATTTAATAATGTTTAATAGTTGGCCTCTTAACCGGCCATTGCGTAATCTTGTTACATAACTTTATTCTTTTCCCAGGAAACATATAAAGAGTGATGCAACATGCAGTTCATAAAATGCAAGTTGACGATACATATATCATATATGCGGAGACGCTAACTGTCCAATGCGATTGGTTGTTCTAAATCTGGGATTCAGTCGATGATGCGGGAAAGTAATTTTCACGTGATTCTTTTATAAACTGATTACGATATTATTCTAATGTTGAGATCAACAGCGGGATTTGACATACCATTGTATGAAACTATGCCATTATATGTAATAACTGAATTTCAAAAATTTAATGCAAGCCACTTGAGGCTGCAAAGATCTTGTTTGGTACGCATGATTTTGACGGATTTCCGGGAAACTGAATTTTTCTAAATTTTAAATTTTCAGATATTATCGTAAACTGAATGCAAAAATCATATTTTTAAAAATCGAGATTCCCGGGCAAATAAAAATTTCTCTTGTATGCTACTTGTTACCTTGCTAACGTTTATGCAAGTAGCGCACAAGTATACGCGACAACAAGTAATATAGGATGTATTTAAGACTCCAATATCGTTCCCACAAAGATCTTTGGCGAAAAGTTCAAAAGTAAAATTGCAATTGCTCCAAACTGAATTTCAAAAAGAAATTAAGATTAAATCGGGTAAACAAAAAATAAGAGAAACTAGAAATTAATGTTCACTTGAAGTTTTCTGATTTAAAATTGTGGTCACTTGCTTAAAACACAAAATAAAAGGTATAATAAAATAAATTTGAGAAAATTATTTTTAGGATTTTCTGTTTGATTATATTTTTATAGAATTATGCAGAATTTACGTGAATAAAGGAAAATCAGAATTGATAAGGTTTTAAGAAATCTAATTAGAAAAATGGGTTGAGTGTGATTCCTTCCCTACAGATCATGATGTATAATTACTTAGCAAAATTCTTTAACAATTATTTTTTTGTTGGCAGACTAATGTAAATTTTTAATCCCTTAAAAATCTTTTTCCCTTTGTTCCTACACAGCTTATCCCTAAGCTGGTGAGATCCAGAGCTTGAAGCTCAGGTCCTTATAACCACATGGAAGAGTAAAATTCACTTCTAAAATACTCCCTAAAATAATCCCTTTTTTAAGTCCATGAGCACAACTCAATTTCCAGAGAAGTATATTTCCCAAAAAACTTCTCGTACACAAACATATTCCATTCGGCCGAAATGGAGGAACATTCTAATATATAAAGCAGAGTTGAACCACAAAAATTAAACATTAATATCAGAAAAGTAATTAACATCAGTCACTGTAGTTGAAATTTTAGCAGTTAATGCTCAATTTCCTATAGTTTGCGACACTTGTGGCGGACCACATCGTGCTAATAATTGTGATGCTATGATTATAATTGATCCAACCCAAGTTAATGGAATTTGGAACAATCAGCGGAGGGAGAACAATCCTTATAGCAACACTTGCAATCCTGGCTGGAGGAATCACCCTGTATTCGCACACAAGCAAAGGATACAACAGACAAATCTAGGAATTCAACAAGCGCGACCTAGTTAGCCAGCAGCTTAGGAAGTTGCATTTGAGAAGATGACTCAATCCCAAGCAAGTTTCATAGACGAGACTAGATCATCTTTTAAGAATCAAGAAGCCTCTATAGAGAATTTGAGAAGTCAAATTGGTCAGCTTTCCAGACAGATAGCTGAGAGGCCTACAGGTACCTTTCACAGTGATACTATCATTAATCCCAAAGAGCAATGTAAAGTCATAACTACAAGAAGTGGAATAGTAATTACACTTATGGAAAAGACTACCACTGCATCGAGAAGTGAAAATGATTTAGAAAAAGAGAAACCTGCTGAAGAAAAAGCTGATGAGCCTGTTGATAAGGATGTCATCATTATTGGTGGATCATAAAATGCGAAAGTTAACACCCCACGAAGGAGAGGAAAGAAACCTTCTTTAGAAGAAAGGATAAAATCACTTGGAGATAACCCTTATGTTAACACTCCATATCCTCAGAGGCTGAAGCAGTCAACACAAAAATAACAATATTCTAATTTTTTAGAAATATTTAAGAAGCTGCAGATAAACATTCTATTCGTTGCAGTTTGAGAAAATATGCTCAGTTATGCTAAGTTCATAAAGAGCTTGCTTTCAAGGACGCATAAGCTTAAAGAGGAAATGGAGACAGTAGCCTTGTAGGGGAATGTAGTGCTATTATCCAGAAAAAGATACTACCAAAGCTCACGGATCCTGGTAGTTTTAGCATATCCTGCATTATTGGGAATGTTCATGTGGGTAAAGCACTTTGTGACCTTGGGGCTAGGATCAATTTGAAGCCACTTTCCTTTGCCAAGTCCTTGGGAATCACTGAACTAGAGTTTACACTTCTCTCTTTGTAACTTGCATACAGATCTATCAAGAAACCAGAAGGGATGGTTAAAGATGTATTAGTGAAGGTTAATGATTACATTTTCCCTGTAGACTTTGTAGTATTAGATATGGAAACAGATAATGAAGTACCTCTCTTTTTCGGAAGACCCTTTATAGCCACTGCCATAGTTTTGATTGACATTGAGCAAGAAGAGCTAGTATTTAGGGTAAATGGTTAGCAGTTTACTGTCAATGTGTTTGAAGCCATGAAAAGTCCAGAAGAAAAAGGTGATTTTTTCAAATTGATGTGATTGATGAAGTTGTAGCAGCAACCGCTGATGAGATTAATTCTGCACCTACCATAAAGGAGTCATTTGCAAGGATTCTACAATCCTCTGATCCGTTAAATGAGGCTCTATTAGAAGAAGTAGTTAGTGCCGTCGATGTTATCTCTGACGATCATGAGCCTGAGTCTTTGGAAATTGAGCAAACCAATGTGGAAACTATCAAGTCCCTTGAGGCTCTGAATTTAGAATTAAAAGAACTTTCTCCTACATTGTAGTATGTCTACCTTGGCGATCATACTTACCCAGTTATTATCAATAATTCATTGCTAAAGGAGGATGAAGAGAAACTAGTGAGAGTCTTGAAAGAACACAAGGCTGCTATTGGATGGACTTTTTTTTATCTTAAGGGTGTCAGTCCTTCCTTTTGTACTCATAAGATTCTAATGGAGGATGAAGTTAAGCCAGTTCGACAACCACATAGGACACTAAATCTCACTATGAAGGAAGTTGTTAGAAAAGAAGTTGTAAAGCTTCTTGATACGGGTATGATTGATCTAATATCAGATATAAGTGGGTAAGTCCTGTACAGACTATTCTAAAGAAAGAAGGGGTTACAGTGATTAAAAATGAGAATAATGAGTTAATCCCGACTAGGAAAATGACTGGTTGGATAATTTGCGTAGACTATAGGAGGCTAAATGATGCCACTCGCAAAGATCACTTCCACTGTATAGCACCTCGTATTTCTAAAATATATAATTATATATGAAAATGTGGATTAAGGGGTAGGATTAGTGAAAATCCTGAAATTAGGGTAAAAAAACATAAGGGTAAAATGGTAAATTGCCAAACATATAACCCTAGGAAAGGAAATTTGAGTAGAAGGTCTCAAATGGAAAAATTAACCCTGGAAATTGATTCAGAACGAAAAATTGAATGGTTAGGCAAGTTTCTGGAAATTTGATGAATAGTGATTTTACCAGTATAAAATACTGCGATATAATTATACCGATAAGTGCAAAAATATGATCAGTATTTCTAGGAAGTAAAAATATGATGTGAATGAAAAAATATGTAGATTATGAATTTGTGGGTTAAAATGGATGTTTTAGTGAGTTAAGTGACAAGTGGGACCCACTCCCACTTAAGTGAGTGAGTTATAACACATGTGAGAGGATTTTCACAAAATCAGCACACACTCTCTCCTCTCTTCTTCTCCCTCACACGGCCTTCACCATTCTTAGGGTAGTTTGAGCTTCTCAAATTCCACCTTGAGTTAGAGCCATTTTTAGGAGAAACTTTCAACTACAAAGTTGTTCCCCTTGATCTTGTGAATGACTTCAATGTAAAGTGCATCTTGTGGGGAGCATTGTGTGAGGATATAATCCCAATTTTCAACCACAAAAATTTGGGTATTTTGGGGGATTTTGGTGTTCTTTTGGGTTGATTAATTGGTTGGAAACCTATCCTAGGATCATTAGAAGACCATTGGTGGTAAGTTTCTACACTCTCTTTGAGTTTTCATAGAAATCATAAAATGGATGAGTGTTTGGTTACGTGTTGATGAGTTGTGATAGTTAGTAACATTAAATAATATGTCTCCTTTGGAATTAAATGCTTAGAATGATGTATGATGATGATTGAACCAATAAAATTTTTAGTGATATGTAAATTTCAACTTAGTGAAATCTATGAGTGGAAAAGTGTTGAAATTTTGGTGGAAGTCATTAAAATGATGGATGGACCTTGTATGTAGTTGTTGGAGAATTTAATATGGAGGTTAGAGGAACATTAAACATATTTGAATCATTGGAATTGTCTTGGACCTTGCATGTTATCATTAATGGCTATGTAAACACATTTGAGAGATATAGTGGTAAGGTTCCCATTAAGTATATATGTGGAATGGTTTGATAGTGATGGATATAATGGTGAGGTTTATTGTGGGTTGTAGAATCATGATGACTTATGATCAAGCTGTTGATGATCCTTGTTATTTGATCAATATAGGTTACCTCTCACGGACTCAATAGAAGCGGATTAAACTTGGAGCTTACGTTGAAGAGCCTTGCTTGTGGAATTGAGGTAAACTCTTGGTACTGGAGTTTATCCCCTTGTGTGTTCCGTCATACCCAGTGGAGGGTAGTGGTTGGATTGTGTGCTCCTTGACATTGTATGAAAATGTATGTTCATGCATTATTGACATGATTGTGTGACATGCTTGGAGCATGTTGTGTGACATATATGTGATCTCTGGCTAGTAGATGTGTGCGGTTTGGACTTCCGCTGGTGATATTCCTTTGGGGAATTTTGGTCAGGTTTTTCCGTGGGGCCGTCTCTGGGAGCGGTACCAGGATGATTCAAAAGGGAGACTTACGCTGGATAGGTCTCTTTCCATAGAGCCGTCTCAACCATGGGAGAGGCACCAGGAAGCTTCCCGGGAGTTATATGATGGGGTCCTTAAACGGAATCCTTTGGTGGATGTTCTTGGATGTGAGCTGTTGTGCAATTGTGCACTCCTTTATCAATCACACATTACGCAAGTGCACGTGTCAACAAGTAATAAAGTGGATGTGTGTGTCCAGATATCGTTCCCACGAAGAAAACTATAAAGTTGGAATCAATGTGAAGCAATCAAGGTAACAAAGATAATTTGGAAGAGGTTAATGACTAATTAAACAATAAAACTAATAATGAACTAAAAGAATGCAGTAATAAAATAGGTTTTCCAAGTATTAAAGATAGATTGGGATCAATTTCCCCAATATTGCAATTTCACCAGAATGCAGTAACAATGCTATAACAATTATCCAACCAGTAACCAGAACACTAATGCATGCAAGGGCTCTCACCAACTCTACATGTATACTAAGTCCCACATCTCTATGGCCAACATAGTTATGAATCATTAAGTGCAAGTTCCATTTGATTTTGTGGTGTGAATGATCTCTCTACCCACAGTTAACTAATTAAATTAGTTAAACCACAATGCTTAATAACTTTATGAGTTCACCTATATCTCTATAGCCCAAACATTAAGTATCTTGCAGCTCTCTCGATAAGTCAACAAGAATAAAGACAAAGTAAGCACTTTATTAAACAACTAAAAGGACAATCATATAGCAAAGTTTAAGCAAACTGGTTACATCACAATAAGGGTACTCTATCACCCAATCATAACAATTTAGCCTATACTTGGGTGGGAAGAAACAACAAAGAAAGAATAAGATTCCATTAAACTAAAGTAAAGAAAACAGGGACGTTGCTGTAGCATTGCTCCCGCAGCTACCGTAGGCTCCACCACCATCAACCTTGCTTCAGCCGCCGAAATAGTGCAGGGATCCACCGGATTTGATGATCTCTTTACAAAACCCTAGCCTCACCCTTTGATTCCTTGGATCTCTCTCAGCGAACCCTCAAATTCTCTCTATGTGTTTCCCCTACTTTCTCTCTTTAGGATCTGATTGAATGTCTAAAGCATGTGTAGCGTTCCTAGCCTCTATTCTGTGTGTAGGGTTCGTTCCCTTATATACTTGATATTCTGGGCCTCCAACAACTCTTCAGGTCCATGTAAATCTTCATTCAAATCTGTCGTGTGAGTGGATAAGGATGACACTCTGTTTTGCTTTAATGCTGACAAAGCATTCTTTCCTTATTGCTGTAGCGCTTGACTGAAGATTCTTTCCTTATTTGCTGCAGTGTTGATTGAAGATACAACTGTGTTTTGCTACAGCGCTGATTGGAGATTTTTTCCTTATTTGCTGCAGCGCTGATCAGGGATAGCGCATAATGCTGCAGCATATGTCATTAGATTCTTTCCATTTCGTGTTTCAGGTCTGAATTTGGAAATGTAATTGATGATCTAATGAAGCTTTAATGGTGATCCTTTGAATGTCTTAAAGCACGTAGCCAGCTCAGGACTCTGATTATACGTTCAGAAACTTCTTCTAGCTAATTAGGCTTGGATCCATAGCTTGCTGGTGATGATGCATTGCTGACCTCATCTGCACTGCTACAGCACTGCTTTTTGATGCTACAGCATTGACCTGCAGTAAAATAACAAGTGCATTTAAATGTTTCCAATGCCTCAATTTATATCCAAAAACACATAATTAACATAATTCTCAATTAAATCATGAAATCATAGAATTCATGCATTAATCATATAAAATCAAGAGAATTATATGCAATCATGGTACCAAAATATCACAATTAAGCCCTAAAATAACTCTCTTTTAGAGAGTTATCACACTCCAAACTCAAAACATTGCTCGTCCTCGAGCAATAAAATACTTCTCAGGCTCAACAAACATCAAGTCAGTACTTTTGTATCAGAGACTATTGTTGGGATTCTCCATATCGCAGCAGCATTGCTACAGCATTGTGCAGTTGATTGTTGATCTTCAGCCATTATCCTTACTTCAACTTCAGTATTCCTTGTTGGCTTCATCTTCCAAGGGATTCATAGCTTTTGGATGATTCAGTGTGTGTGTGTGTGTTAAGAGCTTGCTTCTCAGGTTGATCCATCTTGGAACTTCAAACTAAAAATCATCAGGTCTAGTTGCTTGATTCATGCTCTGTCAGGATTGAATCCACATCCGTGTGCACAAGATTTGAAGGAACGAGTGTCCACCTTGCATTTTTAGCTTTGCCTTCCTCTTTTCTTTTCTTTTTTTCTTTTTTTTAGTGCTTTTGCACTTAGTCTATTTTTGGAGTTTTCCCCTCTTTTCTTTTTCGTTTGACTCTATTTTCTTGAGGAAGAATTCTTTGTGCATTGGCACTTTGTAACTTAGCTTCTTTCACCCTTGTAGCCCTCAAATCTGTTTCATGTGATGGGATTCAAACTTAACAAATTGTTGAACCCTAAACCCTCTTCTGCTATTCATTCCTTAATTTCTCTTCCTTTGGATTGATCCTTGTGCTTGAATGGTTCATCCATTGTCCTTTTACCCTGAGTTGGTTCTGCTTTTCAAGTATGACTTGGGTTTCCATTTAGACTTTGGCTTTAAACCACTGATTTTCATGCTTACCCAGCGTTGTAGCAATCCTGTAACAATACAGATCATAACAGAATAGACAGTGATACAGCAATACTTCATCAATGCTATGCTAAGTCCTTTAGCATTCTTAACTCAGCATCAGTACTGAGCTTCCATCTCATTCTTAACTCAACACTAGTACTGAGTTTCCATCTCATTCTTAACTCAGCATCAGTACTGAGTTTGCTTCTTAAGTCCCTTATTTTCCTTTTATGTTTTGCCTAACTTCTTTTATTTGAAATAGAAACAAACTAAAATAAAACAAAAATTTAAACCTACATAGCATACAAATTCCTTACTAATATTTCTCAGTTGGTATAAAAAGATATAGACAAGAAAGGAACTAGACAACCTGGTTTATCATTGAATTTTCAGAATGGTGGAGTCCTTTTGTTGTTAGGACTCCAAACTCAATTTCTAGAACAGGGTTCTTGCAAAAATGCTTTGGGGGACTCTAAACTCAGCTTTTTGCTGAGTGCTTTTAGGATTTCATCAGGAATTAAACTTGACTTTCTTCCCCTCAGAACCTTATTCCTTCTGCCACAACTATGATGTAGTAGTGTTGTAGCAATGATGTAGCAGTGTTGTTGCAATGCTGTAGCAGTGGAACCTTAATTGCCCATAAATTGCACCTACATAAACAAAAAATAATGAGTGCAGAATCTGTTTGCTCATTTATCCTAATCTAAAAATATAAATTCAGAAATTTAAATGCAATAAAACTAAAGAAAAGTATAGAAATTTCCTAATTGATTTGGGCTGCCTCCCAAAAGCGCTTGTTTTATAGTCTTCAGCCAGACTTTGGTTGATAATCAAGGTGGCTTGAAACAAAGGAAAAGAACAACTTTGAATCCTTGGTCAAATTCTTGTCGCACGTAGGCTCTTCCTTCATCTTGACCTTTGGATTGCCTTCATCTTGGTCTCCATCTATTTCAAGAATCATCTCACTCTTCCACATATCTTCCATAACCTTCGGGGTATCAAGGCATGACTCTTCAAAATATTGAGAAATAATTGGGTCCTTCTTCACATCAAGGACCGCAAAATCTATTGGGTGTGCAGAGTTTCCTATCATCACATTTTCAACAACATCAACTGATATTTTCATGACTTGACTAGGCACTTGCAAAGTCATCTTTGTAGACCTTATGCTATTTATTCCCATCTTTTCTAGTAGATTCATGGGCATCAAATTCGCATTAGCCTCAATATTACATAAGGTGCTATTCTCTGGCACATCATCTTGTTGCTTCTGAAGTCTTTGAGGGAAGGGAGGTGGTGGTCTAATTGTCCTGTTGACTTGCTGACAGTGTTGTTGCTTTGCTGTAGCATTCTGTTCTGTGATAGCAACTTCAGGTGCAACATGTTGTTCTTTTAATTCATCTTCCACAACAACCTTGCCTCCTTCCTTCTGAATTTCAGCTTCCTCCTCCAGATTGTGGTAGTTCTCTATGGCCTCTGGTCTATCTACTGCCTTCTCATTCTTTAATGCTACAACTTTGATTTGCTAATCTCCAATGCTTCTTGGATATTCAATATTGTCAGGCAGTGTTTCATATGATATATCTTTCACAGCTTCCACCAACTGACCCATTTGAGTCTCCAAGTTCTTGATTGATGCAGTTTGGTCTTAGATAAGAGCATCACTTCTTGCCATAAAGTCTTTCAG
Organism: Gastrolobium bilobum; assembly: GCF_033153095.1. Taxonomy (NCBI): domain Eukaryota; kingdom Viridiplantae; phylum Streptophyta; class Magnoliopsida; order Fabales; family Fabaceae; genus Gastrolobium; species Gastrolobium bilobum. The sequence goes on along the minus strand of NW_026897843.1, from coordinate 3,819 downwards.
CATACTCTCCATCACATCAGAGTTGTCAGCTTGGTGTCCAGGCTGCTGGTAATGCTGTTGCTGTTGCTGCTGCTGGAATGGTGGTCTGTGATCTTGCAGTGCTGTAGCATACGCTGACCCTTGCTGTCGCCCTTCAAAATAGGAAAAATTTGGATGATTCCACCAATCTGGGTTGTAAGTGTTTGAATATGGATCATTCATGTTATAATTTCCTACAAAACAGAAAGATTGAGGATTTTGGGGACAATCATCATAAACATGTGGGCCATTACAGAAAACACATGTTACAACATTATAAATTGAGTGTGCTTGTTTTGCTCTAGCATTGGCAGTAACATTGAGAGTCTCTATTGTATTATTCAGAGAGGATATATGTGCTGCTAATGAAGATATAGTATCGGGCTCCAGCAATCCTGCAGCTTCATTCAGTGCAATTGACCTCTCTGCTGGCCGGGTGTAATTGTTGTATGCCATCCTCTCTAGCATATCATATGCTTCAATGTAAGTCTTGTCCAAGAGAGCTCCTCCAGATGATGCATCTACTATATCTTTAGTTTTTCCATTCAACCCATAGTAGAAAGTTTCCATCTGGATCCATTCGGGTATGCCATGATTGGGGCATCTCCATAGCAATTCCTTGAATCTGTCTCATCTTTCATATAATGATTCTCCATCAAATTGCTGGAACATTGCTATATCATTCCTCAATCGAGCTGCCTTGGTGGGAGGAAAGAATTTGATCAAGAACTTTTCAGCAAGGTCCTCCCATCTTCTGATTGAATTAGGTGGTAGAGTGTTAAGCCATGTCTTAGCTCCATTGGAGAAAGAATAAGGAAACAACTTCAGTCGAAGTGCATCAGATGTAACACCTTGCATGTTAAAGTTGTCTGCCACGTCCATGAAGTTCTTCGAGTGTAGATGCGGGTCTTCACTTGACAACCCATTGAACTGCCCAATAGTTTGCAGCATGTCAAACATCACTGGTCTAAACTCAAAATTGTTTGCTGCAACATCAGGTTGCACAATGGCAGAATGAAGATTGTTAAGTGCAAGCATTCCATGTGCCCTGATTGAGGTTTTGTCCTGGTTTGGACCTCGTCCATCAACACCAGAACCTGCTATTCTTGCTGTCATGTCAGGTAATGTTGTAGCAATGCTCTGTCACTGCTTCCTCTTCCTAGCTTGAAGTGTTCCTTCAATTTTTGGATCAAAGTATACTTCTGTTTAGTTAGGGGGATTGTTCACGTACAATCTGCAAAACCTGAAAACAGAAAGAAAAAGGATCAAGTATCACTTCACAAAGAAACTAACTTTATAAGTTTTCCCCGGCAATGGCGCCAAAAACTTGTTGTGCAATTGTGTACCCCTTTTATCAATCACACATTACGCAACTGCACGTGTCAAAGAGTATTAAAGTGGATGTGTGAGTCCAGATATCGTTCCCACGAAGAAAACTATAAAGTTGGGATCAATGTGAAGCAATAAAGGTAACAAAGATAATTTGGAAGAGGTTAATGACTAATTAAACAATAAAACTAATAATTAACTAAAAGAATGCAGTAATAAAATAGGTTTTCCAAGTATTAAAGATAGATTGGGATCAATTTCCCCATTATTGCAATATCCCCAGAATGCAGTAGCAATGCTATAGCAATTATCCAAACAGTAATCAGAACACTAATGCATGCAAGGGCTTTCACCAACTCTACATGTATACTAAGTCCCACATCTCTATGGCCAACGTAGTTATGAATCATTAAGTGCAAGTTCTATTTGATTTTGTGGTGTGAATGATATCTCTACCCACAATTAACTAATTAAATTAGTTAAACCACAATGCTTAATAACTTTCTGAGTTCACCTATATCTCTATAGCCCAAACCCTAATTATCTTGCAGCTCTCTCTCGATAAGTCAACAAGAATAAAAATAAGCACTTTATTAAGCAACTGAAAGGAAAATCATGTAACAAAGTTAAAGCAATACTGACTACATTACAATAAGGGTACTCTATCACCCAATCTTAACAATTTAGCCCAGACTTGGGTGGGAAGAAACAACAAAGAAAGAATAAGATTCCATTAAACTAAAGTAAAGAAAACAGGGACGTTGTTGTAGCACTGCTCCCGCAACTACCGTAGGCTCCACCACCATCAACCTTGCTTCAGCCGCCGGAATAGTGCAGGGATCCACCGGATTTGATGATCTCTCTACCAAACCCTAGCCTCACCCTTTGATTCCTTGGATCTCTCTCAACGAACCCTCAAATTCTCTCTACGTGTTTCCCCCACTTTCTCTCTCTAGGATCTGATTGAATGTCTAAAGCATGTGTAGCGTTCCTGGTCTCTCTTTTCTGTGTGTAGGGTTCTTTCCTTTATATACTTGATATTCTGGGTCTCAAACAGCTCTTCAGGTCCATGTAAATCTTCATTCAAATCTGCCGTGTGAGTGGATAAGGATGACACTCTGTTTTGCTGCAGCGCTTGATTGAAGATTCTTTCCTTATTTGCTGCAGCACTGATTGAAGATACAGTTGTGTTTTGCTACAGCGCTGATTGAAGATACAACTGTGTTTTGCTACAGCGCTGATTGGAGATTCTTTCCTTATTTGCTGCAGCACTGATTAGGGACAGCGCATAATGCTGCAGCATATCTCATCAGATTCTTTCCATTTCGTGTTTCAGGTCTTAATTTGGAAATGTAATCGCTGATTTAATGAAGCTTTAATGGTGATCCTTTGAATGTTTTAAAGCGTGTAGCCAGCTCAGGACTCTAATTACACGTTCAGAAACTTCTTCTAGCTAATTGGGCTTGGATCCATAGCTTGCTGGTGGTGATGCATTGCTTACCTCATATGCACTGCTACAGCACTGCTTTCCGATGCTATAGCATTGACCTGCAGTAAAATAACAAGTGCATTTAAATGTTTCCAATGCTCATTTATTTCCAAATACACATAATTAACATAATTCTCCATTAAACCATGAAATCACAGAATTCATGCATTAATCATATAAAATCAAGAGAATAACATGCAATCATAGTACCCAAAACATCACATTTAAGCCTAGAATAACTTTCTTTTGGAGAGTTATCACACTCCAAACTCAAAACGTTGCTTGTCCTCGAGCAACAAAAACACTCTTCAGGTTAACATTCATCAATTCTGTATCAAAGACCATTGTTGAGATTCTCCAGATTGCAGCAGCATTGCCAAAGCATTGTGCAATTGATTGTTGATCTTCAGCCATCATCCTTACTTCAACTTCAGTATTTCTTGTAGGCTTCATCTTCCCTGGGATTCATAGCTTTTGGATGATTCAGTGTGTGTGTGTGTGTTAGGAGCTTGTTCTCAGGTTGATCCATCTTGGAACTTCAAACTAAAAATCATCAGGTTTAGTTGCTTGATTCATGCTCTGTCAGGTTTGAATCCACATCCATGTACACAAGATTTGAAGGAACGAGTGTCCACCTTGCATTTTTAGCTTTTCCTTCCTTTTTTTTTCTAGTGCTTTTGCACTTAGTCTATTTTTAGGGTTTTCCCCTATTTTCTTTTTCTTTTGACTCTATTTTCTTGAGGAAGAATTCTTTGTGCATTGGCACTTTGTAGCTTGGCTTCTTTCACCCTTATAGCCCTCAAATCTGTTTCATGTGATGGGATTCAAACCTAACAAATTATTGAACCCTAAACCCTCTTCTGCTATTCATTCCTTAATTTCTCTTCCCTTGAATTGATCCCTGTGCTTGAATGGTTCATCCATTGGCCTTTCACCCTGAGTTGAAATCACTGACTTTCATGCTTACACAGTGCTGTAGCAAT
>NW_026897842.1:0-38609 GCF_033153095.1 Gastrolobium bilobum | reverse complement strand
TAAACCATGATATGCCCATTGAGGGATCTTTTAGTACTAGACCTCCATTTTTCAATGGCCTCGATTATTCTTATTGGAAGAGGCGGATGAAAATATTTCTTCAATCTAATGATTTAAGAGTATGGAACACCTTGAAGGAACAAGTCATCAAGAAAAGTAAGGGAATTGCCTTGAAAGCCTCAACACCAAGCAAAGAGAAGGATGAGGAAAAAGAAGATGGAGATTCCGAAAATGATCTTGATGAAGATGAGATGAGTATCTTCGTGAAAAAGTATGGAAAATTCTTTAAGAAGAATTTCTCAAAGAGACCCGCATTTCCTCCTAGAAGAAGAGCTAAAGATGAAGGATCTTCTCAACTCACCATCACTTGCTACAAATGTGGAAAAACCAGTCACTACAAATCAGATTGTCCAAATATTCAAAAGAAAGATAAATATGAAAAGAAGCAAGGCAAGGATAGAAGAACTTCAAGAAGGCCTATCTTGCTTGGGATAACGAATCTAGCTCTTCCGATGATGGGTCCAAGGAAGAAGCAAACCTATGCTTTATGCAAAATGGGATATCACCGGAGAAATCAAGCAAAGGAACTCAACATATATGTCTAATGGCAAATGAGGATGAATCCGAAACCGAGGTAAACTCATCTTGCTCTACTATTTTCCCTTCATATGATGAGTTGTCTAAAATGTTTGAAGAAATGCATAATGAAACACTAGAACATGTTAAAACTCTTAGAGCATCAAGAAAAACTATTACTTCTTTGGAAAAACAAATTGCGTCTTTAGAAAAGGAAGTAAAAGATTTGAAAGATAAAAATGAAACTCTCAAATTACTTGATGCTAGCACTAGTTGTATCAGATACCTATCTTCAAATTATCATGCATCTTCATCATCATGTACATCATGTAAAGATCTAAACAATGAAATTGATGACTTAAATGAGATTTTAAGCAAATTCACATGTGGTAGAGATAACTTAAATGCGTTGCTTGGTGAACAAAGATGCATGTTTAACAAATCCGGCTAAGGTTTTGACATAAGCACACAAGAAAAATCATATAAAAACTTTTTCATCTCTCCATCCTACATGACAAGTAGCTCATTCATTAAATGTTTTCATTGTGGTGGAAATGGTCATAGTGCTTCCACATGTAAAGTTAGAAAGAATGGTATTATTGGGCAAAAGAAAGTGTGGGTTCCTAAGAGAACTAAGCCCAAGACTAACACACAACCCAACAAAGTTTGGGTACCAAAGATTAAATCTTGACTTTGTGATGTAGGTTTGTTTCAAGGCTAAAAGCTCCAAGTGATACTTGGATAGTGGTTGCTCAAGTCACATGACGGGAGATGCAACTAAATTCCAATCATTCACAAAGAAAGAGAATGGACATGTTTCCTATGGAGATAACAACAAAGGAAAGATACTTGGTATTGGAAAAGTTGGTAACTCTTCCTCCGTCTCTATAGAGAATGTTTTACTTGTTGAGGGCCTTAGACATAACTTGCTGAGCATTAGTCAATTATGTGATAAAAATTATAGAGTAATTTTTTATTCAACCTCTTGCAAAATTGAAAGTCTAATTGATGGACAAGTTAAGTTTCTTGGTCATAGAGTGGATAATATTTATATGATAGACTTAGATGGTATGCCTTCAAATGACGATAAATGTTTGATTAGTAAGGAAGATGACTCTTGGTTATGGCATAGAAGAATAGCACACATTGGCATAGGTCAATTAAGCAAATTGATTTCCTTAGACCTAGTGTTGGGTTACCAAAGATCAAATTAGAAAAAGATAAAGTTTGTGATGCTTGTCAAATGAGGAAACAAGTAAAGGCTTCTTTTAAATCAAAAAATATTATTTCTACCACAAAGCCTTTACAACTTTTGCATATGGATCTTTTTGGACCAACTAGAACAATGAGCTTTGGTGGCAATTACTATGCATTGGTCATTGTGGATGATTATTCTCGCTATACTTGGACTTTATTTCTTACACATAAAAGTGATGCTTTTAAATCATTCAAGAGACTAGCCAAGTTTATTCAAAATGAACAATCTACAAATATTGATTCAATTAGAACCGATCATGGTGGAGAATTTGAAAATCAAGATTTTGAAACCTTTTGTGAAGAAAATGGTATTGAACATAATTTTTCCGCTCCTAGGACTCCACAACAAAATGGAGTTGTAAAAAGGAAAAATCGTGTATTGGAAGAACTTGCTAGAACCATGTTAAATGAAAATGATCTTCCAAAATATTTTTGCGCGGAAGTCGTTGGCATCGCTTGTTATGTTATGAACCGTGCTTTAATTAGACCTATTTTAAAGAAAACCCCCTATGAGCTTTACAAAGGAAGAAAATCCAATATTTCATATTTTTATGTCTTTGGTTGCAAATGTTTTGTTTTAAACAATGGAAAAGAAAACCTTGGCAAATTTGACTCTAAAGCCAAAGAAGGCATATTTCTAGGCTACTCACTCACAAGTAGAGCTTATAAAGTCTATAATAAGAGAACAATGGTCATTGAAGAGTCTATTCATGTTGTATTCAATGAGACTAACAATGCATTGCCTAGAAAAGAACTTTGTGATGATGATCTTATAGAAAGCATGGAAAACATAAACTTGGATGGCAAAGAGGAAGATGAAAGGTAAAAAGAAAAGGAAGCAAACAATGAAGGAACACCAAGTCAACAAACCAATGATGGAAACAATCTACCACAAGATTGGAGAGTAGCTAGATGACTCCTCATTGATGTGGTAATTGGTGATATATCCAAAGGGGTAACTACTAGAAACTCAATTAGAAATATTTGCAATCACTTAGCATTTGTCTCTCAAATTGAGCCTAAGACCATAAATGAAGCAATTATTGATGAACATTGATTCTTGGCAATGCAAGAAGAACTAAATCAATTTGAAAGAAATCAAGTTTGAGAACTTGTGCCAAAACCAAATGATTATCCAATAATTGGAACAAAATGGGTCTTTAGGAACAAGCTTGATGAAAATGGAATAATAACTAGAAATAAAGCTAGACTTGTTGCTAAAGGATTTAATCAAGAGGAATGTATTGATTATGATGAAACTTATGCTCTCATTGCTAGATTAGAAGCTATTAGATTATTACTTGCATTTGCATGAATAATGGATTTTAAACTTTTTCAAATGGATGTTAAAAGTGCATTTCTAAATGGATACATTCAAGAAGAAGTATATGTTGATCAACCTCCCGGTTTTGAAGATCATGATTTACCTAACCATGTTTTTAAACTCAAAAAGGCTTTATAGGGTTTGAAACAAGCTCCAAGAGCTTGGTATGAAAGATTAAGAAAATTTCTTTTAGAAAAAGATTTTTCAAGAGGAAAAGTGGACACAACTCTCTTTATAAAGAAGAAAAATGATCATCTATTACTTGCACAAATCTATATTGATGACATTATATTTGGTGCCACTAATGTTAATCTTTGTGAAGAATTTGCCAACTTTATGCAAAGTGAATTTGAGATGTCTATGATGGGAGAGCTCAACTTCTTTTTTGGTCTCCAAATAAAGCAACAAAAGGATGGGATATTCATAAATCAAGCTAAATATTGCAAGAAGTTACTCAAAAAATTTGGAATGGACAACTCCAAGGCCATTGACACTCCCATGGGTACATCTTGCTCTTTAGACAAAGATGAAGGAGGTAAATCCATAGAAATTACTAAATATCGAGGTATGATTGGCTCACTCCTTTACTTAACCGCGAGTAGGCCCAATATTATGTTTAGTGTATGCATGTGTGCTAGATTTCAAGCTAATCCTAAGGAATCACACTTAAGTGTTATAAAAGAATTATGAGATATCTTGTAGGCACATCACAAATGGGATTATGGTACCCTAAGGCTGCATCATATGAGTTAATAGGCTATTCCGATTCCGATTTTGCGGGATGTAAATTGGATAGGAAGAGCACTAGTGGCACTTGCCACTTTCTTGGTTGCTCTTTAGTATCTTGGCATAGCAAGAAACAAAATAGTGTGGCTTTGTCCACGGGCGAAGTCGAATATGTGGCGGCAAAAAATTGTTGCACTCAAATCATTTGGATGAAACAACAACTCAAGGACTTTGGGGTTGAACTTGATCACATCCCCATAAGGTGTGATAACACTAGTGCCATAAACCTCATAAAAAATCCCATCATGCACTCAAGAACTAAACATATCGATATTAGACATCATTTCATAAGGGATCATGTGCAAAGCGGTGAATGCATCTTGGAATTTATGGAATCTTCGAAACAATTGGCTGACATCTTCACCAAACCACTCCCAAGGGAAGTATTTTATAAATTGAGAAGAGAAATTGGTGATCCATTATACTTGTGAAAGCACATATCTTATGCATATTTTGATCTCACTCATACTGCACTATGTATAGTTCAATGCACAAATCATCATAGAAGTAAGATTGCACCTCAATGCATTCCTCTATTTATCATAGAAGACACCTATCCATGCTTAATTACTCACATTACATGCCTTAACTGATCAAAATTAGGTTAAATATATCAAAACCACCTTAACAAATCCATTCCATGGTCATTTCTGCTCTCTACCAGGGTAGGGAATCGATTCCTGCGTCGTGGAAATCGATTCCCAAGCCAAGGAATCCATTCCTGCTTATCAAAGGAATCGATTCTTGAAATTCTTCAATTAAGGAATCAATTCCCACTCAGTAGGAAATCGATTCCCAATGTCCTGTAACTTTAAATCAGACTCTCCAACGTTATAAAACAGAAACCCTTTCCTCTCATTACCCAAATTCTGCCCCATTCGTGCAAAGCTTACAGTTTAGGGCTCGAAATTCCTGGTCATTCCTTCATCTCTGTACTCTCATCTCCAGTGTATCTCCAACCTCATATGTTCGCGTTGTCTGTGGTAAGCCTCTTTGTCTTCTACGATTTGCATTTCACGGTAAGCTCTCCCCATTTTTTTTGGTTTACCTTCTGTTTAAATGAGTAGATGAATATGGAACGGTCATCCAACTGATATTGTTTGTGGAATTTACTGTAACCATGCATTCTAATTTTGGTCTCCACACCCATCTATTTTCCCTGACTCTGCATTTTAGGGATTTAGATATTCAGTTCATAATAGCTTCATCCTATGTTCCCATTTCTAGATATTGTCATCTGATTCTTATTTAGTGCTTTCTAGATTTTGTCTTCATCTGCACATCTTCATATGGTATTCTCTTTATCTGCATTTTGTGCGTTATTACATTCATGGTATTTGTAGCATTCATGTTGCTTCTGCATTTTCATCTTTGGAAAGTGGAAAACCTGTGTATTCAGTGAAATTTATTTTGGTTCGGTCCTATACTAGCACATTTGAATAATGCTCATGCTTTTGGCCATTGGTTCTTGAATTGTTCATCCGTTAATATGGTACGACTTGCATCATTTTGCCATCATAGGTTAATCTGTCATATTTTTTTCTTGCCTATTTGAGATCCCATTTTGCTAGTGGTTTGAAATCCCCAATTAATCGAAACATTTGGGTATTACTTATTATATGATTTTGGCTCTTTGTTCTTTTATATTCTTCGGATATGCATGTTGCATTTGTTGGATATATGCTCTTTTGGTCACTAAAGTCCTATTGGGCTTCAGTGAAACTTGAGCCCATGAGGCTTAGGGTTGAGTTATGTCTAAGACCTAAGCGTATATATTCATAGTTTTCTCCTCTTGTGCCTCGAAGGTGAACAGATCATCAGAAACAAACCCCAAGAGGCAGACGTTCATCATCTGAACGGTTGCCCACACAACCATCTCATCCTCCTCGAGAGATAGTCTGGAAGATCTGCCACAGTCCAGCTTCAAGGAGGTTGTTCGTGCTGCGGCGCTGAGGTGAGCTGTTCGTGAAGAGGAATCCTACAAGGGAAGATTCTACACGAGACCTGCACACCGAGAGGTAATTGTGAAACAAGGATGATTCGGTAAGCATACCAATGTACCAGGTCCTAAACCGCTTCCGCATAAATTTAAGATTTCCTACAATTGGTATCAGAGCCTTGGCTGTACATTGGTATGTGAATCTAGTTTCACTATTCATGTAATTAGTTTTGCTTCTTGAAATGTGGCACCTAGGGTTCTTGGATTATGGTATGAATCTAGCATGTGTATTTTATAATTCATTTTCATAAAAGTTTAAATTTTAATCGGTAAAAATGCTTTAATCCATGGTTAGGGTCTCTCGTGTATTTCTCGGTTTGTAACAAGGAGGCTAATCCCATATGATTAGGTTTCCTCCTTGCTGTTTTTGTTTATTTTTGGAATTTCTGTGTATTTTTTCAATATTTTGTAAAAGTTCAAGATCGAGAAATCGCGAGGAAGATGCGCAGTCAGCACTGTCGGAGACTTTTCGAGGACTTACCGATCTCGGAATGGGGCGATCTATATATGGTTGGAAAGAGGACGAAAAGACGAACGCAACGGTGGGTGGGTCGCCGACATCGGAGCCTTCACGCTCCTCCACGCGCCTCCACAAGCGGATGAGAGTGGCCGCCACTCTCCGGAAAAGAATGGGAGAGTGAGGGAGCGTCCGCCACATTTTTGGGTGGTTCCGGCGGCGGCGTACTCGTCTCTACGTGGCGGTCCTTCCCCTGGAGTTTCAGCTTGATTTGACTTCGGGTGACGGCGCGGCAGACCTGACGGCTAGGGTTCCTCTTTCGCTTCCTATGGTTTCTCGCCAAATGATTGGGTCTTTGGGCTTTTGGGCCCATGAAACCCTAAAGGGGCTTGAGATAGATACTATGGGCTAGGCGAAAGTCGAATTCCAAAGTTGTATTATTTAATTTAATTTAATTTTCTTTAAAATAGGAAGGCCATGGATTAAAGTAATTATGATTTATTATTTAATGCTTTTATTGATTGGTATAAATTATATGATTGATAACATGCTTTATTGCGATAACATGCCATATAGAATAGGTGGTGCCATATTGTTGCATAACTTGTATGATTGCATGAGCATAATAGCTATTATGTCTTCAGCGACTAGTATGATAGTTATTATGGGATTATTTTGATTTTAAATCATCCTAAGAATTTAATTAATAATTATTATGATTTTTATTAAAAATCATAATTAATAATTGAATTAATTAATTTTGGATAATTAACATCAAGACAAATAATCTTTATGGAAATTATTTTGATTTCAAATTATCCTCATAAATGATAATTATTATGATTGTTGCAATCTAGATTAATAATTAAGTCAGCTATTTGGATGATTTAAATCTAGAAAAATAATTAGAGAAAATTTTCTAAGAGAATTCTTTTATTTTGCGAGTAATTTGTGGGTTTTCTGAAATGGTCATGGAATAACACACGCTGCATACAACCTTCATGTATCATGATTGTTTGGAGCACACGCTGACGTAAAGTGACCGGATTTCAGGACCTTAATGCTTTCAAAATTATGTTAAGCTTAGTGCACGTTTATCGGCGCTCTTACTTATATAGTTTTTGAAATCGAACAAAGGATACTCTCAATTAAATAATTCTTGGAAATTAGAAAATGTTGCTTATGTTGAATGAGAGGAGATTTAAATTAAGAAATTAATTTAACCTCCAGGCGCATTGTGGGCCTATCAATAAAATAATCATGTGAGGCCCCAACGGATAAGCATGATTGGATTTTATTGGGCCTTAATAATTTCAAAATTTTAATAAAGTATTGTACGGCCCATCGTCGATAATACTAAGTTATTAAAGATAATTTTGAAATTAAACAATGAATTCGACTGGGCTTATGAAAATTCTCAAACAAAAATGTTGAATGGGTGAAGGTTTTAAAAATTAATTAATTTTAAAACCTGCGGGCTCCATTTGTGGGTTTATGTTAGGATAGCAGATCCTATTTGGAAGCCTCAAGGAGGAAACAAGAAGAACAAGAGAGAATCAGAGAAGAATTCAAAGGAAAATATGTATATTCATCATTATGCATTCCAAATGACCCCTGTTTCCTATCTATAAGCCACAAGTCCTCACCAATCTGTAACTGAATTGTTACATAGACACGTAATCCATATTTTGCTAATAGCTCATGGCCACATCAGCAATACACTATACACTAGAGACCACACTACAAGACTACACAGTTATACAACAGACACCTAATACAAACTCTTTAATATGCTGGGCTAACTTCACATATCAGAGACAAAGTCCTTAGTCCACACGTAACATTGCCTTCCCCTAAAAAACGAACCTTGTCCTCAAGGTCCCAATGATAAAAGAGAACTAAAAATTCTTTTATATAGGCTGCACAGGCTGTGTATTTTTTGAGAAACTCTTTTTTTTTTTTAGAGAAGTGAGACTTATGCATGAATTAGCAAAGCTGGCAACGGAACCATTAGTTATCTTGTGGCAGGATGTGATGTCAAGTTTCCTTAAATCTTTATGTATTGACACAAGGAACGAGAGAGCTTCATCTGTTACTCCCAAACACCTCCTTAGACTCAGCTCCCTGAGTGAAATGCATAAATTTCCAATGGCCTTGAATCCATCAGAAGTAATAAAATAGCAATCCAATATTGATTGCAACATGGAAAGTTTATTCAAACCATAAGCAATTACGAGTTGCTCAACGCCTCCAGAAATGTTTTTTTAGTTTTGGTAGATCTATGTGGCTTACGTTTTGACAACCAGAGATATCACGTTTCTTCATTGTCTTGCAACCTTGATTGAAGACATCATCACCGAGGCTGTCATCATCAATAGCAAAGCATCCTTCGAGGACCAATTCTTCAAGATGTTGCAATTTGAAGATTGACGAGAGACATTTCTTTGAGAGAAAATCAATTACAAGGCCTAACCTGAATATGCTCAGAGAGGCTTGGAAGAAACCAACAAAGAAGGTGGCTGTGAAAACCAATTTCAGGTAATGAATTGGGTCTTGAATGTAAGAAATTGCCTCATTCAACATTGCACCCCTTTCACCCCTAACCAAAGAAGCAATTGAAATGGGGCTCGTAATCAATTTCAGAATTTGATATCTCTCCCCAAATGAGTCAACTTGACCTTGCTTCTTAAAATCAAGAAGCTGAGGAAATTTCTCCACTTCCTTAGGTTCTGAAAAATTTTCATGAGCCACTAGTGGAACACCACTTTTCTCCAAGTGAGCACTCAAATCATATGCAGATCTATCAGCAATGCCAACACATTCAATCCAGCAATAGGAACACTCAATCTCACCATCCCAACAGTCACCAGCATAATGAGCCATCGCATTTTTAAGGTGTTGTCTAAATCTGTAACGGTCATTATCTATACTAAGACTCGTCAAGAAAAGATATACTCTTCCGATGAAATAACCAAAAGTCTCATTATCGACAATTCCCTTTGAGACAGCTTCACCAATACGAATTTTCCTTGCAGGTGGAGGGGGTTGTTTCACTTGTTCCTCCCCCGAAAACATAAAAATTTCCAAGTCAGCAACTTGTGTGAATTTGGGATGAAATTTATCTTCTGGATCAACAAAGTGCTCAATTTCTGCTAGCGTAAATTCACGGACTCTGAGAAGGCCTCGGCGGGGAGATATCTCAATTCTAAACGCATGTCCAATTTGTGCTGCAGCAAATGGGAGTTTGTTCCCATTGTAATAATACAAGTCCTTGAAATTCACAAATATGCCTTGTGCAGTTTCGGGACGCATGAACCCAACACTAGTGGCATATGGTCCAATTGATGTTTGAAACATCAAATTGAAAGGATATGGATCAGAGAGTGGATTGTTGGTGTCTGGAGCTGTAATTCCATACTCCTTAATCTTGGCACCGAGCTCTTCAACAGAGAGATCATCTAAAATGGCCAACACATGTTTGAGTTCCGAAGCCTCATTGGATGATATGTTGAGGTCTTTCTCAAGCTTGTTTTTGCAAAAATTCTTCAGCAAGTGATCAGCACGGTGACCTGTACCAGTTATCTCATCCTTAACCATCAGATCAGTGAATTTTTCAAGGTGACCTGAAGCCTTGAACACAATTTCTGGCGTCAAACAAGGGCAATCAACTTCCAGCACGTTCTCTTCGAGGGTTAAAAGAAATCCTCCAGGGTCCCAATAAAGCAAAGGTTCAGATATCATCATATACCAAGACCTTGTACTTAGGTCAGACATTTCATCAAACATGTGTCTTGCAACTACCATATCATCAGAGACACAGTATATGGCCATCAAACTTAGATCGTCAAGCCAAGGGGGGGCACCAGTTTGCACCTCACACCCAACCAAAAAGGAATCAACCGACTTAGCTTCCACATCAATTAAAATTGGAGTTTTTGCAATGCACTTATAAGCCACAACAACCATCTCTTGAATTTCTTGATTGACTCCAGGATTGGAAACAACAACACTAATAGCATCTTCCGAAACTGGGACACTGCCATCGAAACTCATTGTAGAAGCTAGGGTACTAACCTTTGCGAAATCAGCTTTAATCTTGGCGAAGTCGGCGCGCATCTCGTTCCTAAAACTTGCAAAGTCAGCATACATCTCTGTGCTACACCGTGCAAGGTTTGTAATGGCGACAGCGAGATTATCCACAAGTGTTGCAATGGAAGGTGAAGTTGAAATATGGGTTTGAGAAGCCCTAAATTCATCCTGCATCTTGATGAACGAAAATGAGTTCAACAAGATGAAAGCACCAATGTTAGGATAGCGGATCCTATTTGGAAGCCTCAAGGAGGAAACAAAAAGAACAAGAGAGAATCAGAGAAGAATTCAAAGGAAAATATGTATATTCATCATTATGCATTCCAAATGACCCCTGTTTCCTATCTATAAGCCACAAGTCCTCACCAATCTGTAACTGAATTGTTACATAGACACGTAATCCATATTTTGCTAACAGCTCATGGCCACATCAGCAATACACTATACACTAGAGACCACACTACAAGACTACACAGTTATACAACAGACACCTAATACAAACTCTTTAATATGCTGGGCTAACTTCACATATCAGAGACAAAGTCCTTAGTCCACACGTAACAGTTTATTAGTGAAATGGTTATCGCTGAAGCCCCATCGGATAAGGATAATCAGATTTCACTAGATTAAATCTTAATAATTTCAAAATTTTAGTAAAGTATTGTACGGCCCATCGTCGGCAATGCTTAGACACTAAGGATAATTTTGAAATTAAACAATGGTTAATTACATTCAACTTTGGTAAAATTGTTAACCCTCCCATCGAGGCTCTGGCAATGGTACTGAAGGCCCAAATAACAATTTTGGTTTTTACAAGTGACTTGCCCATCGTAAGCCTTGTAAAGATAAACTGAAGGATTGTTAACAATAAACAAGAGTAGTTATGAAAATCTACTTGCACTTCGTTTGTTTATTGCATTATTTGTTTGTAATTGTGTGCTTTATATGTTTTTCAGAAAATATCTTAGAAATGATTTTGAGTCGAAAACCTCTAGATGGTACCAACTATGAATAAGTGAAAAGAAAATTTTTGATATTGTTCTAAAACATGGAAGCTAAAATTTTTCTTGACAATGCGAGGGCCATAGCAACCTGCAGAGGATGCGTCTAAGGAAACTAAGATGCATTTCTCAGATTAGGAATGGGCAGATATGGTAGTTCGCTGCTATATTATTGTCAGTCTTTCCAAATACTTGCAGAAGCAAGTGTACATGATTAAGAGTGGAGTAGAAATGCTTCAAACTCTTAATGACATGTTTGCTGCGTCTAGCAGCTCTGC
The DNA here is from genome assembly GCF_033153095.1 of Gastrolobium bilobum. NCBI lineage: Eukaryota > Viridiplantae > Streptophyta > Magnoliopsida > Fabales > Fabaceae > Gastrolobium > Gastrolobium bilobum. The sequence goes on along the minus strand of NW_026897842.1, from coordinate 26,842 downwards.
TAGACAGAATGCAGTCGGTGCAGGTTTTGCTAAGAGTCTTGTTAAATCCAAAGGGAAACCCAAGGTTCGTAACAAGAACAAAATGACTTGGCTATCAGTTGTCAAACCAGTTGCTATGAAGAAGCCGCAAGGCAAGTTCTTCAAGTGTAGACTAAAGGGACACTAAAAGAAAAATTGCCCAGAGGTGATGAAAAGAACCAGACATGGGCATATCAAGGCCTGATCAATGAATGAATTATTGATTCAGGAATCACTGATTATGTTTGTTACTCTTTGTAGTAGTTCAAACATGGCATACCTGTCAGCAATGGACATAGATATTTTAAGCTTGAAAATGGAAACTTGTGTCTGCATTTGCAGTAAGACAAGTTATTTATACGACTATGGTTTTGAGTGACTGTTTATTTGTTCCGGATTTCAAGAGGAATTCAATTTTTGTTAGTTGTTTTGGTTAAAACATGGTTTGACAATGCAATTGATTCCTTAGTTACATTTCGAAGTTCATCTTCGTCTTGTTTTGTTCTGGTACATTGTTTAAATAGTCTTTATTACCTATGTCCTATTCCTTTTTTTTTAATTTGTTATGTTGAATGGAAAGGATGATGAACAAGGATTTTCACCAAAGAAATAAAAGTTTCAAATGAAACATAACTTTGGCCTTTGTGATTGAGTCACATTATCTCAAGTAGGAAACATGTTTTAGTTAAAAGAGGGATTGAAAGTTCAAGAATCTTTTAACTAACAGCTACATGTTAGTCCTATTTGGAAGGTAAAATGGCCAAGCAATCCTACAAGGGCCAAAAAGGTTTGCACAACTATTCAACTGGAACTGGTACATACTAATGTATGTGGACCAATTAGCATTCAGACCAGAAGAGGTGATGAGTACTTCATTATATGAATGTTTACTTTGAATTTGGACAGATGAACCAAGTGCGCCATAAGTCTAAAGCTTTTGGAAATTTCCAAGAGGTTTAGTCTGAGGCAGAAAAGCATGTAGGTGTTCAAATCAAAACACTTTGGTCTACGAAAGTGTTTGGCTAGCTGTCTGGTAATTTCAGGTCTTACCTGATTTAAGAGGGGATAGTTTTCGTAACTGTCAACTCTAAGAACGCGTTAGTTGAATGAAGTTGCAGTATGCAAAAATCAAACATTTCTAGACTTGGTGAAGATCATGTTCAGCTATTCATCTTTGTCAATGTTGTTCAATGGGAGATGCCTAAGAGAAGGAAATCTACCTTCTTAACTTGGTTCCGTCAAAGTTTGTTGTAAAGACACCTAAAGAATTATGGAAGGGGTGCAAGCCCAGATCAAACCATATTCGGATTTAGGGTGCTACGGCACACGTCCTACAACAACAGTCAAATAACATGGAATCTTGTATGGAAGAGTGCATATCTTTTGGCTACCCTAAGAGAACTAGGGATGATTTCTTATTTAGTCTTAAGGACAAGATAATCTAAGTGAGCACTCACATGATTTTCTTAAAGGAGGACTAGATAAGAAATTATAAGCTCTTAAGTTAGGTTATTCTTGATGAGATTTATCTCAGCTCAAGAATTTTCAGAATCTCTAGAAGCTTCATCCACTGTTCCCTTGATTGTTCAAGAGGGGATAAATATATCTCTAAGTGAACAAACAAGAGAATCATGATTGGAAATTCAACATGATAATATATAAGTGAAACTAGTAGAAATATTAGTATCACATGTAAAGGAACAATATCAAGGATAAGCGGATCCTCAAGAAATTGAAGATCCATCATTTGACCCACTCTTTGTTTTACCTATAAATACACAAGATCTAGTGCAGTGGGAGAGAACCTTGTTAACTCTCAAGTTGTTTCTTATTGAGTGACATTGATCCTACTAGTTACGATAATGCACTAGAAGATGTTGTTGATCAAGTGTTGCTCAGGCTATGAACAATGAGATGAAATACTTGTATTTCAACCGTTCGGTCCTAGTAAAGACACCAAGAGGGGCAAAACCCACAAGGTGCATGTGGACATAAAAGACAAAGAGAGGATGGACAGGAAGGTGAAAACCTTCAAAGCTAGCTTGGAGGCATTTTTTGCCAGACGCCATGCTTGAATCTATCCAGATTCTCTTAGTTGCTATAAGTCTCAATTATGAGATTTCATTTTGGGAGTTGGATGTTAGGATATCTACATACAACAACTAAAAGGGTTTATAGCAAATGGGTAGGAACACACGGTATGCAAGTTGTGAAAGTCTATTTCATAGACTTAAGCAAGCATCCAGGTCTTGAAACATCAGTTTTGATCAGGTTATCAAAATTTTGATTTTGAGAGAACCTTGATGAATGATGTATATTTGTATGTAAAGGATACAACGGAAGACAGTAGTTTTTCTGGTACTTTATGTAGATGATATGCTCCTTGTTAGAAACAATGTGGAGGTAATATCAAGCATAAAGAGTTGGCTAAGTTAGTGTTTTGGTATGGAAGTATCGGGGAAGCCAATTATATTCTTGGTATAAAACTCTTATGAGGCTGGAAGAATAAGTTGTTGGCATCACCTCAGGCTACTTACATTGACAAAACCCAAAATTCAACATGAGAATTCTAAGAGAAGAATTATAATTCTCAGATGTGGAATTCATCTTCCTAAGGAGTGACCAAAGACTTCTAAGAAGGAAAAGAATGCATGAGCAAGATATCTTATGCTTTGGCAAAGGTAGACTCACGCATATCATGTTGGGCGTTAAACTAGACATCTGTCACGCAGTGGGAGTAGTGAGATAGTACCATTTTGAACATAGAGGAATACTAGATTATTCTTAAGCATGTACTCAAGTATCTTTGGAGAACGAGAGATTATATGCTGGTATATTCTAGTGGGAGTCTTGAAAAGCTGAGTTTTCAAAAATTCAGTTATTTTAAGTGGATATTGACTCAAGAAAATCAACCTCGAGCTATGAGTTTTTCACTAAACTCAGATAGCATTAGAGGTGGATCTTGCAGACCCAGTTACTAAGAGTTTGCCTGAACTTGTGTTCGAGAGGCATGTTACTTCTTTGGGTCTTAGGAGGATCCCAGACTTGCATTAAGCAAGTGGGAGTTATTGGTTTCATTGTGCTCTTGGAGTAATACGATGAAACAATAAAATAATTTTCTGAATTTCATAAATAAGGTTTTATTTATTTATTTTGCGCACTATTTACAAACATAAAGGTCCGGATCAAATTGTGGAGTATATGATCATATGGATACGTTCATGGAGGACATGATCATAGGTTCTCACAATTGATGAATGAAGTCACAGCCGTTAAATAAAGTTGGGCACTTTATTCAGGCTGCAATATTTTATGAAATGATTTTGTCCGAATCATTGTAAAATATTGGTGTGAATTAACATTCACATTGAAAGGATCAATGAGAGATTTGATTAAGGTTGTTTTTCTGTCATAAGGTATCAAATCTCCAGTTAACTATAGTTATGTGATTGCTCTTAATCTTGAGTTTATTATAAATAGGTAATCAAATAGTTTTCATTCTTTGATTTACCAACGGGTGAGGTCCGATCTTTTGACGACCAATAACTCGGTGTTTTGGGAGTGAGATTATTTGATTATCAGTATTTATGATATAAACAACAAGGAATTTATAGGAAATGTCCCCTTGATATATTTCGGTACTTGGATATTAAAGACACTGGCCAGTGCATGTAATCCATTAGAGAAATTATCAAAGTCAAGGGAATAAATAATTGATTGGGTTACAGAAAACTAATCAATGAATTATAGACATTCTATAAAGGGGAAATGCATATTAATGTTATAAAGGTCATTAATCTTGGAGTTCACGTTCGGGCTTTTAGTGGAGTAGCGCCGAATTAGATAATCTTGTAAAGATTATCAGGAGCCTTGATCAATGACAAATGGTAGGTCCCCAGGCTAGCTCGAGACAAGGGATGGGGTATATTATCAGATGATGATAGCTTATGGGCTACATGGTCTTGGGTTTAGGAACTCAAGTTTGTATCTTAAAGAGCAAGTGGGAGATTGTTGGATATATGCTCTTTTGGTCACTAAAGTCCTATTGGGCTTCAGTGAAACTTGAGCCCATGAGGCTTAGGGTTGAGTTATGTCTAAGACCTAAGTGTATATATTCATAGTTTTCTCCTCTTGTGCCTCGAAGGTGAACAGATCATCAGAAACAAACCCCAAGAGGCAGACGTTCATCATCTGAACGGTTGCCCACACAACCATCTCATCCTCCTCGAGAGATAGTCTGGAAGATCTGCCACAGTCCAGCTTCAAGGAGGTTGTTCGTGCTGCGGCGCTGAGGTGAGCTGTTCGTGAAGAGGAATCCTACAAGGGAAGATTCTACACGAGACCTGCGCACCGAGAGGTAATTGTGAAACAAGGATGATTCGGTAAGCATACCAATGTACTAGGTCCTAAACCGCTTCCGCATAAATTTAAGATTTCCTACAGCATTATTCCATCTTCATGCATCTGCTCTTATATCTCGTGGCCTATCTTATTCATTTGTTGTCTTCAGTCTCATATAGGGGTTCCACATATGTAATTTTGCGCAAATGTTTGTTACCCAATTCCATACTGCTGCTGCACCTTCTTTTTTGTACTGTTATCTTAATGCATCATGTCAAAATCTGATTCCTTTCTTAATTAATTTGCACATGCATCTAAGAGTGGACCAATTTATCTTGTTTAACTAGTGTTTTTTGCATTTCTTTATATGATTTTGTCATGCTCTCTGCCTCCATTTCCTCGCATGCTTAATTCAGTGGAGATGTGAGTAGTATCTCTTGGCATTAATTTAGTTTCCTTGCTACCCTATATGACCCTGCATGTTTCCAAATTAATTAAGCACATAATTTCAAGTGGTTTCCAAATATGCTTAACTGCTTATTCAACATTCAAAGCTTATGCCTCTAGATTAGGAAATGAAGCTCGGCTATTCTAATATGATTTCTATTATGCTATTCAAAGCTCGACTATTCTAATATAATTCAGTGGAGATGTGAGTAGTGTCTCAGTGGAAGTCTAATTTTTTTGTGTTTCACAGGTTACTCCCATGGCTGAATCTTCCAACCCGAAGCGCAAAAGAAACACTCTCTATGGAAAATATTTTACAACTGCCAATCAATACTCCACTTTCTTGAAAAAGTATGCGAAGCAAAAAATCATCGAGCCAAAGTATCTAGATATCAAGTTTCTGGATGATGAAGATTTTGAAATCTGCGATTTATTGAGCCGTAACCGTCTGCTTTAAATGTCCATTATGAATGAGAAGTATGTGGAGAATATGGTTAGAACATTTTACTGTACTATCTCCTTTGAGAACGACACTCTGACAACTGTGATTAAAGGGAAATCCATTACTGTCCCTCCCACTGAGTGACCTAGTTTGATTGGTCATACCTATGAGGGCCGTAAATACCCTGTTCCCTGAGTTTGATAGGCCTACCTTTATTCAATCAATTGTGGAACCTGGTGTACATGTCATGAAATCCAAGTTCAGTGTTAATCTCCTAACTATGGAAAATCGGATTCTTCACTATGTTGTCACTCACATTCTGTCTCCAAGGGCCTCCAACTACTCTGTGGTATATGAGTACAATATCTTTCTTATGTGGGTGATTCGATCTGATATTGACTTCAACTGGCCATTCTATTTCTGCTCCATGATGATGAAAGCCTAGTCTTCCGGTCCTCTTCCGTATGCCACTCTCATTTATCGCATTATGCGGTTTCAGCAGATTGATGACGATGCTGAGATCATGAAAGACAACTTGCACTCCTTTGGAGAACACTTGCTTGCTCAGATGCAGATAAAGAAAGTTGGTGGTGTATGGGGTCGTCAGACAAATCGTCCTGTAGCAGCTGCCCCTCATCAGGACATTCCAGTAGACGATCCTCCTCAGGATGCTGCTCCAGCTGATGCCTCTTCTTCTGCGGACCATTCCATGGCTTCTCTCTTGACTTCCCTCACCTTCTTGCAGAATACCATGCAGTCTGGATTTGCTTCATTAGGGACTGGCATCACTACTATTCAGGCCCGTCAGACTAATATGGAGTACTGCCTCAAGCACATTGAGGACCACCTTGACATTCCTCCTCTTCCATCTCCACCTCCACCTAGCTCTGATGACCTTTAGTTCATGATCCATCTTTTATGATTTTAGACTCTTACTATGCTTACATTTTGGTTATCTTACTTTGGATATTTTGCATCTGTGGGACTCTGACCTTACTGTGCAATATGGTTTATTATGCCTTATTATGGTTTATTATGTTATGGTCTATTATGCTTACATTCTTTTTTTTTATGCTGGATTATATGCTACTTTTTGATGTTGCCAAAGGGGGAGAAGATATTGAGAAACACTGCCATTATATGAGGAAGACATATATTAAGGTAAAGAGGGGGAAAATGAACTTGAAAAATAAACGATCTTCAAGTTTTATATAAATCAATAGATTAAGGGGGAGCTTCAATTCTATTTTTATTAAGATACATGCTACGCTAATCATTTTCTCAATTTGAGTTTGTCATCATCAAAAGGGAGAGATTATGGAACCAATGCAGAACATAAAGATTCTAGGATTTTGATTATAACAAACAAAGCATGGAAGGAAGGCTTCAAGTTGCAACAATAAAAAAGAAACAGACAACTAACGCTCATGAAGTCCTTCAAGATTCAAGCTTCAAGAGAAGAATCTAAGTACAAGAATTCTCAAGTAATATACTTTAGGACTTAGAATTAATTGTGAGGGTAACTGAATTCTTGCATGAATAAGCTCAAACGTATTTTTGTTAAAATACATGCACTAAATTATCATTTGATTACACAAAAGATATATAGCATTACGCATTTATAAAAACATGTTTGAAAAGGTTTTAAAATAATTTTAAACGTATTTCCAACCTTTCTAAAAGGTTGGAATGATTCCTTGTGAGCAGGAATCGATTCCCACTCATTTGAAAGGTTGGGAATCAATTCCCACTCATCGAGAATTGATTCCTATTGCACCAGAGGACAAAAATAACGGCTATAAACAGCTAGTTTTGCGAAAATGAGTGTGCAAAGGGTCATGGGGGGCCTCTATAAATAGTGACCAATGTTCCATTGATTGGACAACTCTTCTTGATCATAACTCTTGCTTTAAGTCATATCATTTGCTTACTTTCAATCATCTTGATCATAAATCATCTTTGAGCTTTATTCTTGTGAGAGTGTCAACACACATAGTTCTTCAATTTGTATTATTTGTACTTTAAGAGTACTTAACCATTGTTTAAACACCTCCATTTGATTTCTTGAATAGTTAGGGGAGTGAACCCTATACATTTGAGAGGTCACCAAATTCCTAAGATAATTTGGAGTGAAAAAATTGTAAAGCATTAAGAGCCCGAAGTCTTGAAAGATTGTAGTGGTTTGTCAAGCACCCTTAAGCTTGATAAGTAGTGAAAAGATTTGATCGAGCAGCTTCAGTCTGGACGAAGGTAACGGTGGTGGTGACCGAACCAGGATACATCTAGTTTGCAATTTCTCTAACCTTAAACTTCTTACTTTAGTATTTAAATTGCATTTTTAGATTGTGTTTATCTATTTGCTTGCTTACTTTATTGTTCACTTCATTTGCTCTCACACTTAGATTTTTCATTAGTAAATCACTTTATTGAAGAAATAATCTTTAAAATATCAAAGGAGGCACTTTGCGAAAAGATTTTGTAAAACTCAATTCACCCCCTCTTGAGTATTGAAGCCACCTGTCCAACACTTTTTGTATGAAAAATTGAAGGATATTGTAACAACCAATTAGTGTTACTACCAATTAATTTCACCGTTAGGTCGATTATATTGATCCAAAGGTTATATTTATTTCTATCTTTGTATAGTTATGATTCCCCATATTTAATACTTTATATTTATTTCCACCATTGTATGGTTATTTATTTCCACCTTTGTATGGGAAATCATAACCATACAAAGATGGAAATAAATACAACCCTTGGATCAACATAATTCATCTAACGATGAAATTGGTTGGTAGTAACTAAGGGTGCTAAACGAACCAGGGGCCTTTGGCTGGGCTCGTGAATGTATGAGCTTACATGTCTAAAATTGATTGTTGGCACTAGGCTTGAACTTGTATAAAAGCACGTTTATTAAAAAGGCCTCAGGCTCCAATTCAAAAGCTCGGCCTTAGAGCCTCTCAGTTTGGCCTAGTATATTATTTTTTTTATATATTTTTTATACTACTTGTAATAGCCCTCTCTTTCTCCTTAATCCATTTCACCCCATTTTATTGGTTAAACAAAGTTTTTGAATGATTTTATTCTATATTATGCTATTTGGATATACATTGAATTTATGAATATTTATGGAATTACTAGTGTTGTTGATTGTATATTTTGTATGGATAAATTTTTGTTATCTTATTTTTTTAAACAGGCTACAAGATATATATAATAAATTTGAATTTAATATGAAATTATAGATTAAACAATTTTTTTTAAATTATAAAAATAAATTTATAGTTGATATAAAATAATTTAAATTTGAAATTTAAATGAAAAAAATAAGAAATGACATAATTTATACTTTACAAAAATTAAGTTAAAATTATAACATAAAAATAATAAAAAAAGAGAAAAATATTCCGTACAAGTATTTTTAAAAAAAATATTTAACATAAACGTTTTAAATATAAATGTATAACCAATTTAAAAAAATTATAGAAAAATCATAAATTAAAAGAGAAAAAAATTATATAAAAAAATATGTATAATTAATATAAAAGAATATAAATTTTAAAATTAAATAAAAAATAAAAAATGAAGTCTATCATTCTATAAAAAAAATTATTAAAATTCAAGCACTATAAAAATGAAAATTTTAATTTAGTACACAAGAAAGAAATTAAACTTTCATTTTTTTAATGTTAAGAGTGTAATTAACACAATTTTCTATGTCGCGAATGAAAAACTAGAAGCTATTATTTGCAGAATATGCACAGCCTTCAATGCATGTTTCTCACAACTTTCTGTATGGAAAATTGTTAAGCGTATTAATAATATTTATTATTTTATCTATTGCGTGCCAAAAAATTTAACTTTTAAAATTTGAATTTTGAACTTGATAGGTGAAAAATGGTTCAACATTAATATTTTTGCAATGAGAAAAAATATATATATAATAAATTTAAATGTAATAAATATTATAGATTAAACAAAAAAAAAAAAAAAAAAAAAAATATTGCTCAGTTATTTGATCACGATCTTCAGGGAATCTCCTATTGTAGGGGTATAGACCCTGGATAGTTATTTTTTGTTTCTGGTTGTTAGTTTGTTTTTGTTTGGGGCTTCGCCCCTTAATGTTATCAAAAAAAAAAAAAAAAAACAAAAAAAAATTTAAAACTATAAAAATATATTTATAGTTGATAAAAAATAATTTACATTTCTTATTTATAATTTAGAAGAAAATAAGTTAAAAACTTAAATAAAAATAATAAAAAAAGGAAAAAAATTCCGTACAAGTAATTTTAAGAAAATAATTAATATAAAAGTTTTAAATATATATGTATAACCAATTTAAAAAGTATATATGAAAATTATAAATTAAAAGAGAAAAAATTATTATTTAAAAAATATATGTAATTAATACAAAAGAATTTAAATTTTAAATTACAATTTTAAATAAAAAAATTAAAAATGACATCTATCATTCTGTAAAAAAACAAATTATAAAAATTTGATCACTATACAAATGTAAATTTTTTTTAATATATAAGAAATAAATTAAACATTCATTCTTTTGATATAAGAGTGTAAGTAACACAATTTATATGTCGTGAATGAATAATTAGAAGTAATTACTTGAAAATGTACACAGACTTCTATGCATGTTTCCCACTACTTTCTCCATGAAAAATTATTAACCCTATCAATAATATTTATTATTATATCTGTTGTAAGGGGAAATATTTAATACTTAATATTTAAAATTTAAACTTTTTAAATTTGAATTTTGAACTTTATTGGTGAAAAAAGATTCAGCATTTAATATTTGTTACCACTTTTGGCATGAAAATTGTTAAGCATATTAGTTATTTTTATTATTATGTCTTTTGGGCTTAATTATTATACCAATAAGTATTAACTATAAAACCCGGAAAAAGTTATATATATATATATATATATATATATATATATATATATATATATAAAAAAAAAAAAAAAATGATTTTACGAAAAAAAAATAAAATTATAAAAATATTGTAGGAGATAAAATTATCTCCTACATACATATAAAAATATGTGAGACTCATATTTTTTCTTTCTCTTTCTTTTTTTTATATAGCTCCATATGGGCCTCACACACTTTTTTATATATAAAAGATAATTTTATCATCTATAATATAAAAGACATTAAACCCTATTTTTCTATTAGCTTGTGAACAACTTAAGAGATTTGCAATTAGAGAAGGTAGGAAGATTGTGGGGGATTTGTCTCATTCAGTCGTTCAGTCAATGACTTTGTTGTAAACATTGTCAACCATTTTGACTCTGTCATTCACCCCACTAAGTAACAATCTTGATTTTCATTTCGAAATCCCAGAGAACATTAGGGAGTGGATAATGTGAAATATACCGACTCTAAATTCATAATTTTAAATTGCATTATATTTCTTTATTTATTTTTTTATTATTAAACGATGACATTATAAATAAGGAAAAAATTAAAATATTATTGTTTTAAGAGTAAATATCTTTTTTGGTCTCTAACAAAAAACACGGTCCCCACTTTAGTCCCTTACAAAAAAAAATTAGTCAGTTGGTCCCTAACAAATTCAAAGTAGACCCATTTAGTTGAAATCGTGGTCGCTCACAATTTCAAAAAAGACCCATATTAGTCCCTCAAAAGGACTAAAATGGGTCCACTTTGAATTTGTTAGGGACCAACTGACTAATTTTTTTTGTAAGGGACTAAAGTGGGGTCCGTATTTTTTGTTAGGGACCCAAAAGAGTATTTACTCTTGTTTTAATATAGCCCTTGATTCTTCTGTTAGTATATGGATGTCCTAGAGACAATCTTTTAATTAGATTAGGACATATATAGACCTTTGTATTGTCGCAAATAAATAAAAGTACTATTTATCCTGTTTCATATTTTGTCTCAATATTACTGTTAATATTTTATATGAGTAATTGGATAAACCCCTTGGAATAAAATAGGTATCTGATGAGATCACGATCATGAGGATTCAAGGATACTGGATATTTATTCCTAATTTTATGTTCCTAGTCTAGAGACACTAAGAATGGGGATCAGTGATCTCGGGTAAGACTAGCACAACTTATCTACTTGTATTCGAATGCAAGGTAAAGACCTCATGAGCTACAGATATGGAGATGTCTTAGCTAAAGTCGTGGGTGGATCTATAAGGGTATAGCTCGCACTGAACAAACCCACAAAAGAGACTCTATGAGAAAATCTCACAGAGAGTATCATTAGAGTAGTCTCTTTATATTTGGGTATGTTTTTCCTTAGACCAGAAGTTATTACCTAGACTGTGTTCTAGAAGGCATGCTTTGACTGTATACCTCGTCTGCCTGAAACATGGAGACTCATAGGTATACTGTTGGGCTTGTCCTGAAAGAGCACAGGGCTAGGGTGATAATAAGCTGAAGGAATTCGTCAAATCTCTGTGAGAGATTAGGTTATCTGTAAATCGGAGAAATCGGGATGACATTTACAGGGACTCGGGAATCTATGCATAGTAAAAGAGATCATGAGATGATCTGCCTTTAGAGTCAGTAAATTGAAGATTCCCTATTTCGAATAAAGCTTACCCTAAATCGCAAGGGTTGATACGCTTCCTTACCCTAGGTTTTATGGGAAGGTAACCGAGACGAAAAAAAATTCATACGACAACCAAATATGTGTAATAGGATGATCAAGTCATTAATCTAACTAGCTTTGGGGCAACAAAGCATTGCTAGTGCTCTGTGTTGTTATTAAATGGGTTGTGGGCTTGTTGGGCCCGAGCCCATTTATGTCAGTGGCTATGTTGAACCTAATGGGTCACACACTAACACCTTAATGTCATGATGATATAGCATTAAAGGTATTGGGCCTAATAATGGTTGTTAGCCGAATATGAAGTTTGGAAGCCCACCTAAGAGGGAGAGAGCGCATGGTATTGTTAATGAGTTTGGATGGCCCAAGACATTACTAATTAATTTAATTAGTTAAATTAATTATCAAATATTTAAATTTTGAATTTTGAATTTGAAATTTGAATTTTGGATTTGAAATTTGAATTTTGAATTTTGAATTTGAAATTTGAATTTGAATTTAGAATTTAAATGTTTGAACGTTTGAATTTAAATGTTTGAATTCGCATTTGAATTGGCTATGAAAAGTTGTTTCATAACAAAAAGATAAGATGAGATCTTGTTGGAACAAATCCCTTGTATCAAGAGAAGATCTATGGAGATCTCAAAGGGCTGATTTGGGTCGCCATTTTGGGGGGAGATGATTGTCATCTTGTCAAACCAACAAGCTCCAATCAGATTTGGTTGTTGAGAGAATCAGTGAGCTAGTTGGTTCAAACTTGAATGCAACAGCTCAAATGTATCTGGACCCTTTTTGGGCTGAATAAGGGCGCATGAATTGGTGGTCATATGATGACCATTGGTTCAGAATTTTGACTAGATAAAGACCTAGTCTTATGAGGATTCAAAGGGGAGGTTGTTGGGATTTTTGACAACTCCACCTTTGTCTCACTCACTTATGCGCCACTTTCATTATAAGTAAAGTAAAAACTCTGATTTGATACACTAATTCTCTCCCTCTCTTGTGCGCCTAGTTGGTGAGTTCCTCTTTAAGGTTTTTCAAAAGAACCTAGCCAATTCTTCTATATACCATTCCCACTCTTGTGAAGTTTTCATACTGGAGACTTCACTCTTCTAAACACATATACCTAACCTCTTTCTTCACCTATTGAGCGCATAGCAAGCCTCTCTGTGGTGGTCAATTGGTGGCTTTCAAGAAAGCGTTCTTGCATCTTGACGTGGGTGGTGTGGATCAACGTTAGAGGGTTTGAACCCTTCAAACCTAACACTGATCGTCTTGGAGTTTTGAACTCACAAACAAAGGTAACATCACATGCCATAAAGCATTTCTTGATTGCATGTGTAATTTCGCATATCAAAAAATTTTGTTTTTCCCTCTCACATGCTACGGCCTTCAAGGCCATTTTACTTTCATCTTCTTGTAGAACACATCCTCGTTTAAAAAGAAACTTACTGCTGGGAAAAAAATTAAAATATTATTGTTTTAATAAATAATTACAAATATATAATTGTTTCGAAACTATTTATGAATCTATTGCACTCATTCACACCCAATTTGAGCGTACCATTTACGCCTAAATTAGGCGTGACTCACGAGGTATTCATGCCTAAGTTAGGCACGACTCGTCCGGTATTGACACGTGCCTAATGAGTTACGTCTAACTTAGGCGTGAATGATCACGTCCAAATTGAGAGTGAATGAGTGTAATAAATTTGTAAATAGTTTCGAAACAACTATATGTTCGTAAGGTTCTCTTATCATCCTTGGTAGCAAAAAGAGGGCATTGTTGGTTCTTAATATAGCCCTTGATATCATGACCCCATTACTTTCTATCAAGCTCCTCCTCCATAGTTTGACAATTTGCAAGATGATCACGATATCAGGAACTTTGCTATTTATAAAAATAAAGATTGAATAATATTTTATAACAATATGATGTAATGTGATATAAAAAGATAAAATAATTATTCTTTATTTATACTAATTAGGGATCTTTAAATAAAAAAAATTATAAATATTAAAATTAGTCCTACAAGTGCATACTTATTGGGCGATAATTCTGGTTGACTTTGAGCTTCATTAATTAATAGTTAGGCTATGTGCAATGGACTAACTGTAAATTCATATGAATGAATTATAATTATCTCATATAAATCAATTATGAGAAAAAGATATTATACATTGACTGCCAGATGGTTTGACCGACAACAAGTCTAATATTCTAACTGTAAATGCTCTAATTCAAATTGATGTCCCAGCAGAACAATCTATGATTGTAAATGAAACTAAATTATGGAAAAATGATCGGTTCCATGGAAAAAAAATCCTTTAAAAGAGGAAAGAAGCAAATTATCAAAATGGTCATGATATGAAAATAATTGCTAATCTTGATGACATAATTTTCATTAAACCTCAAGGGAGATTCAGGTACCTGAAAATAATGAAAATGAAGATATCTCTATTAGTTATGTCATTATACAAAAAAGCTGGAACTGTAAAGATATAATTGTCGACAATATTTTTGTAAATAATGAAATAATGAGACAAAGATGAGGATCTTCAAGCTAAATTTGTTGATGAATGTAAATAGAAAAATAATTGGCCAAAACAAAAATAAGCAATTCAAATTTAAAGTCTTTGGACCTATAATCCAAACACATGATTGTGTAAAGCCATTGGGGTACAAATGTGCAAAAAAGTAATGAGAAAAATGAAATAAGATATAAAACACGACTTTTAGCACAGTAATTTTCACAAAAGCCTGACATTTATTATATGAAATATATTCTCTTGTGGTGGATGCAATCACCTTAAGATATCTTATTAGTTTGGCAGTACATAAAAAATTGACATACATCCAATGGATGTTATTATATCTTATTTATTTGTCTTATTCAATCGATAGTAAAATTTATAGTGAAATATAGAAAAATTATTTTAATAATAGTAATTTTTCTATATTTTTTGTTACAGAATTTTCAAACATAACGCTTTTTCATTGTCTTAGACAGTGACATAGCCAGAAGACAAACTCAATCAGTGCCAAAAAACCTACCAGGTAAAATTCAGCTAGTGCTAAGATTGTATTATTTTTGGAAACTCAATCAATACTAATGTTGTACTATAATTTTTAAAGAAAATCTGTGTCATTTTTAAAAATTAGCTTGTGTCAAGACACCAACTAATATACAAGCGGCTCCGCTACTGATCTTAGATGCATAATGCATGTTAGGCTTAATAAAAATGTGCATTTTAAGACTAAAATGGACAACATAGATTTCTTTATAATCAATACTCGAGCATTTAATGCTTAGACTTTAGTAGCATCTCACTTTTATTAAATATTTCATGAGTAGACACCATTGAAGCCCAATCAAAACTTTGGGTCCGTTAAATTTTCTTTTTGCTATGTTCAAAGGGAAGGGTTTTTTCCATGACGCAATGGTTCATAGCCACATGCTCTAGACAAGCCCCACCCATTAGATTTATTTCCTAGAATATCCTAAAAGAAAGAACATTTCCTCTCCCTAGCCATTTTGGCTTTTCTCTTAGCCATCTATTTAAGAAGATGTGAAAGCACCAATCTCTATAAGAATAGTTGATTCCGAATGAAATAGGAGAAAAGGAGAGAAGTGTAAGAATCGGAAAGAGAGAAGAATGATAAGAAAAACAAAGAACACGCGGAGGAATCAAAAAGATGGAAGCTAGCACCATTATTCTCATCGACATTCGTCTCGATTATCATCGGGTATATTCCAAAATTTCTCTAATTCCTTTTAATTATTTTTGTTAATTCAATTTCACTTCAATTTCATATTTGTTTTGATAAAAATAAAGGAGTAAATATTTTCAATTAATATATGTATCTAGGTTTTCTTGTATGAATATTTGGTGAAAGGAGTAAAACAGGTATTTTAGCCGATTTTTTTCTCATAATTTCTTAAATTGAAAAAATGCTCGTTTATTAAAGCATGAAGACCGACCTAACTATGTGTAAATTGTGTTGCTATTTGTTAAGTAATATTAGATGAACAATTTTAAAAATGTGTATTGACTTAATTTCTCCGATGGGGAGTGGTTACAATATATGCAACTAATTAGAAACATAAATAAGGAAACACATTATATACAAAAATTTAATCTAATCAATCCTAATTAAAACATAAGGAGCCGTCAACTGTGAGAGAATCTCATTCTCTCTTAGATAATCCTGAAACTCTTGACTCAGATATTCACCACCCTGATCAGATCAAGTGTCTTAATCATCTTACCAAGTTGTTTCTCTACTTCATTTCTAAACTCTTTGAACTTTTCAAAGGCCTCGGATTTGTGTCTCATAAGATACACATATCCGTATCTGGACTTATCATCAGTAAAGGTAATGAGTTAGGAGTATCCTCCTCTCGCCTGAGTAGATAAAGGCCCACAAACATCAGAATGAATGAGTTCTAGTAACTCATTGGCTCTTTGACTCGCAAGTTTCTCAACCTTGGTTTTCGTCATTTTACCAGCCAAACAAGACTCACAAAGCCCATAGGATTCAAAATCCATGGAATCTAGATAACCATCATGATGGAGTCTAGACAGTCTTGTCTCATTAATGTGTCCCAATCTACAATGCCAAAGGTAGGATCGATTACCTAATCTTGGCTTCTTAGTTTGAATACTAAAAAATGTCACTATCCGTATTTAAATCCAAAACATACAATCCATTCACCCTCGATGCACAAGCATAAACGAGATCTTTCTTAATGATGGAAAACTTGCCAATGGTCATTTAATTATTCGATTTAAAAATTAAAATTTGATTTTTAAAAGAAATTTTTTCCCACCATCTATATTTAAATTCAAAATTTTAAACCATTTCAAATTTCGAATTTTGGATCAAATGACCAATTCCAACATAAAAAGCATGTAAAACAGCTGATTTCTTTTTGGATACCAATGTGATGGGCAGTGGGACATTCAATGCCTTGTCTGCCACCACAAATGGTCATTTAATTATTCGATTTAAAAATTAAAATTTGATTTTTAAAAGAATTTTTTTTCTCACCATCCATATTTAAATTTAAAATTTTAAACCATTTCAAATTTCGAATTTTAGATCAGATACCAATTCTAACATAAAAAGCAATTAAAACAGCTGATTTCTTTTTGGATACCAATGTGATGGGCAGTGGGACATTCAATGCCTTGTCTGCCACCACAAATGATCATTTAATTATTTGATTTAAAAATTAAAATTTGATTTTTAAAAGAAATTTTTTTCCCACCATCTATATTTAAATTCAAAATTTTAAACAATTTCAAATTTCGAATTTTGGATCAGATGACCAATTCCAACATAAAAAGCAATTAAAACAGCTGATTTCTTTTTGGATACCAATGTGATGTGCAGTGGGACATTCAATGCCTTGTCTGCCACCACAAATGGTCATTTAATTATTCAATTTAAAAATTAAAATTCGATTTTTAAAAGAAATTTTTTTTTCCTATTTACCCAATAAAGAAAGTTTGTATATGCCATGTAGTGTGAATACAATTTGTAGAGTTAACCTGGGAGTGACACTTGGCAAAATTTCCAACATTGAACTATCCTTTATATATATATTATAAATTTTCTTTTAGTGATTCATTCTTTTAATTTTGAATTATTATTTTTTCATTATCAATTGAAGATTTTCTGCACTAAATCAATTTTTAATTTTTTTCTTACTCTGTCCCGTATATCTGTATTGGTATTTTTAACATTTTTTTTTCTTTTGGGAATATATACAGACTGTGACCACTAACCAGTATCCTACGATTCAAAAATTGGTTATACAATTTTATTTTTGCTATATAGTTGTACAAATTTAATCCTCATTCTTTAGAACTTCCTCCCAAATGGCCTAAGCATAATCTCAAGCTTGAAATTTTGTTTTCTAAATTATATTTGGAAAACTTTATAAATGTCTCCTAACGTTTTTCTTGGAATAAAAAATGTCACTTACTTTTTATTTAATTTATAATGCCCCTAACATTTAAAAAGCTCATATCCATCTGTTAATTCCAAGTAAGACAATTAAATTTTATCATATTATGATCACTATTTTACTCTCCAATTATCTAAAAACATAAAGCATGAGAGTTTGACTTCTACCTTAATTTTTCTCAAATATTAGGATTCTTTATACAACAATTTCTTCATTCTTTTTTCCTCAAAATACTGATTTGAACTTAAAAATGCTATTATGATATTGTAACAAATGCCAATTAACCATCATTTTTTTTAAAAAAAATAAAAAATATATATAATGCATAAAAACTCCTTTTTTCTCACTATTTTCACATCTCCTTCAATTCACTTAAAAACATCCAAACATAACATAATATATGTCACTTGTTCAAATACAGTGGTCTAGCATAAGATGTTGTCACTTGCTTAAATTAATTTAAAGGACTTAACTCTTTCAAATAAAGACACAAAGGTAATGTGTTAAACATTATTTACATTCACCAAATAGTGGTAGTTCAGTTGGCGCATGAGAGCTAAGCAGGTGGGGGTGAGAGCATGTGTTCGAATCTCCCCAGTACCACCTTTGGGAGGGGTTTAAAGCCTTAATCCTGAACCCGCCCCGAATCGGATTAGTTGCGAAACAATGAACCGATTGGAATATTTTCAAAAACAAAAAACATTATTTACATTCATATCACATATATAAAATATCTATGAGAACAGTTAACATTGTTAATTTTCCCATAACAAATAGTCATTTCATTTTAATTAAATCTGATCCCAGTATATATTAATTTTATCTATCAAACTCAATAGTTAAAAAGTCATTTACTTTCAAACTTGCACATCCTTTACAAGTGATCCTTTGATCTCAATCCAACCTATTCTAAAGTAATTCCAGAGTGGCAAACATTTAGCAGGGTGAACATTAAGCTAAGGATCCACACATTTACAACTGTATAATTCATCTTAACCTAATTGGAATATACTATTAATTAACTTAAAAATTAGCTCGGGCGAACAATAAGCTAAGGATGACTCAATCTCAATAACTCTTTTGTAACCATGATTATAGTAATTACACTACAACAAACACGGGATTTAGAGTCGGTTGAAAGTGTAACATCGTTCCCTAGAGGAAAAATCAATGAAAGTAATTTGGGAGATAATATTTTTTGCATATAATTTTATTGAGATATCTATATTTTAATTTTGTATTATGGGATATTAATAATAAAAACGAAATCTGAAATTAAATACAAATTGAATTTTATTAAATAAAAATCACAATATATACGATTTGAAGGCAACTATTACAACAGCAATCAGTATTATTTATTAAATAAATAATAAAACCACTCCTGTAAAATTCAAAAGTATACCGGATCAAAACTCAAAAATTAATGACCTAATAAAGCCATACATGATATTGTCAAAAATTAATGACCTAATAAACCCATACATGATATTTTCATCTATTAAACGGGAAAAAAAATGAAAAAAAAAAAAAACAAAACATGATCAACATCAATGATTGCTTGATAAGTTAATAATTTAACAAACGATAAAATCAGAAATTCCCAAATAATTTAAACTAGAGAGTAACAATCAGAAAAGAACACTTAAAAAAAAAATACCTAAATTGAAATAAAAACTTAAAGCTTAAGTGACAAATCAAGCTCAGGAGATTTGGCATTGGAGGGTTCTTTTTCTTCTGGCTTGGAATGAAGATCACCCTTGGGAGCAACATGTGTAGAAGAAGAATCCCCAACGTTGGTAGTAGGACCAACATTACCATGACCATTATCTATCCTCAAAGTTGCACCACTTCCATGAATCCCAACTCCACCATGTGCTTGCAAACACTCCAACCTCAACTTATCACGAGATTGGTTTAAGGTACCTTGCCTTGACCACCCACCTTCATGTCCATGACCATACCTGAAGCCAGGTGGGGTCGAATGATAGTAAGGCTTGTGAACCATGGACTCCATCCTAATCCCTAATTGCCTATTATTGGAGGCGCCATAAAAGGGGTTCTGGAAAAAATTGTGATAAGAGTGATAAGGAAAGTTATGGCCAATAGCTCTATACTTTGCTTGTGCACGCTCTCTCTTGTGGGCATTTTGATGCCCTCCTAAAGCTTGTGAAGTCTTGAACCCTCTCTTGCAAAATTTGCAAAGATAAACCTTTTCCTCAGTGTTGTTTTCTCTCCTTTCTTCCTTGTTATTAGCCAAAGAAGATGAACCCGCACTGTTCCCAAAGTTGAACAAAACAAGTTCCTTTGTTGACACTGGAACTGAATCATTCATGGTGGAGAGGTTCACGAAATCAAGCTGCGTATGGGAATTTGAATTTAGATCTGAAGGAGAATTATTCGAACCATGGGCTTCCATAGCACAAAGGCGAAAAGATGGAACCTTTTTGGATCTGAATTCTGAAGGAGATGGAATGAAAAAATAGGAGGCATGACGAAGATTATTAATATAACCATTGCAATAATGCTAATTAGATCTTTCATAAATAGGAGAGGAATCTCAGGAAGTAAAAAGTTATTTTTTTCATGATATATAGAATCATGGATTTGAAGGGATATGGAAAAGTTTGCACTGATTTGTGGGTGATTTTTTTCAAAGAAAAAACAATCTCTAAATTGATTTTAATTACACTGTACTCTCTAATGCCCATACTAGTCAAAACTTCCATAGCCAGAATATTTGATTGGTGGTGTTACTACAACACAGCTTTTATGTATTTCAAATATAGTGTCAACATGATGGAACGTTGTTAACTTGGAAATTACTTGTTGAAAGTGTAACATCGTTCCCTAGACGAAAAAACAATGAAAGTAATTTGGGAGATAATATTTTTTGCATATAATTTTATTGAGATATCTATATTTTAATTTTGTATTACGGGATATTAATAATAAAAACAAAATCTGAAATTAAATACAAATTGAATTTTATTAAATAAAAATCACAATATATACGATTTGAAGGCAACTATTACAACAGCAATCAGTATTATTATAAATAATAAATAATAAAACCACTCCTATAAAATTGTTATATACAACTGCTCTACACACACACAAAATTAATAGATATAACTTACACTGGTGTAAAATAATTTTATCCTTAAATATATGATAAAAGTTATATTTACAAATTTTTTATTTACAAATTAACTCTTATAAACTACACTATGTACTAGAGGTAGTATATTTCAGCATACAATGTACTACCCCTAATACATAGTATAATTTGTAAGAGTTTATAATTTTTTTTTTAAATATAACATTTCTCTATATATATTGTAGCATAAGATATTGTAACTTGTTTAAATTTAATGGACTTTATCCTTTCAAATATGATTGGGACAAATCATTTCTGATTACATTATCTTTGAGGTAATGAATATGGATTATATTTTGTCTGCTCCTCATTATTAACCTCACTATTACCTCTTAAAAAAGTGGAATTAGTAATTTCATAAGAAAAAATTATTTATTTATTTATTTTGCTAATTTTCTCTTATTGACTTCGTAGAATGAAAGTTGTTACTCTATTAAATTTACACAATTAATATCAATTTTTTTTAATATTGCCCTAAAGATCTCTTCTGAAAAATTAATTATGAAAAATGATGGGCAAAAAATCACTTTTTTGGTTAAGAAAAAAAATTTAGGTTATTGCCAAATTGTAAAATATTAAACATGAACAAATATTACTCTAATATTTACATTCATATCACATAGATATATATATATATATATAAAGTTAAACATTATTCATTTTTCCATAAGGAATATTCATTTCATTTTAATTAAATCTCATCTGATCATATATTAATTTTATCTATCAAACTGAATAAACTTAAATAAGGAATATTCATTTCATTTTAGTTAAATCAGATCTCACAATATATTAATTTTTTCTATCAAACTGAATAACTTAAAAAGTCATTTCGTTTCAAAATTCCCCACATCCTTTAAAAGTGATCCTTTAATCTCAATCGATCCATTCTATTCTAAATTGTTGGATCACCAGTAATTCGAGAGTGCCAAACATTTACAGCTGTAGAATTTATCTCACCCCAATTAAAAAATATTATTAACTTAGAAATTAGCTAGGGCAAACATTAAGCTGAAGATGAATTACTCTCAACTCTGATCAACTCTTTTTTAGCCATGATTATAGTAAATAAATATTGATAAAGCAAGTGGCTCCTCTCTCTTAATTGTCATACATATCAAAATTCAAAAGTATACCGGATCAAAACTCAAAAATTAATGACCTAATAAAGCCATACATGATATTGTCAAAAATTAATGACCTAATAAACCCATACATGATATTTTCATCTATTAAACGGGAAAAAAAATGAAAACAAGAAAAAAAACAAAACATGATCAACATCAATGATTGCTTGATAAGTTAATAATTTAACAAACGATAAAATCAGAAATTCCCAAATAATTTAAACTAGAGAGTAACAATCAGAAAAGAACATTTAAAAAAAAATACCTAAATTGAAATAAAAACTTAAAGCTTAAGTGACAAATCAAGCTCAGGAGATTTGGCATTGGAGGGTTCTTTTTCTTCTGGCTTGGAATGAAGATCACCCTTGGGAGCAACATGTGTAGAAGAAGAATCCCCAACGTTGGTAGTAGGACCAACATTACCATGACCATTATCTATCCTCAAAGTTGCACCACTTCCATGAATCCCAACTCCACCATGTGCTTGCAAACACTCCAACCTCAACTTATCACGAGATTGGTTTAAGGTACCTTGCCTTGACCACCCACCTTCATGTCCATGACCATACCTGAAGCCAGGTGGGGTCGAATGATAGTAAGGCTTGTGAACCATGGACTCCATCCTAATCCCTAATTGCCTATTATTGGAGGCGCCATAAAAGGGGTTCTGGAAAAAATTGTGATAAGAGTGATAAGGAAAGTTATGGCCAATAGCTCTATACTTTGCTTGTGCACGCTCTCTCTTGTGGGCATTTTGATGCCCTCCTAAAGCTTGTGAAGTCTTGAACCCTCTCTTGCAAAATTTGCAAAGATAAACCTTTTCCTCAGTGTTGTTTTCTCTCCTTTCTTCCTTGTTATTAGCCAAAGAAGATGAACCCGCACTGTTCCCAAAGTTGAACAAAACAAGTTCCTTTGTTGACACTGGAACTGAATCATTCATGGTGGAGAGGTTCACGAAATCAAGCTGCGTATGGGAATTTGAATTTAGATCTGAAGGAGAATTATTCGAACCATGGGCTTCCATAGCACAAAGGCGAAAAGATGGAACCTTTTTGGATCTGAATTCTGAAGGAGATGGAATGAAAAAATAGGAGGCATGACGAAGATTATTAATATAACCATTGCAATAATGCTAATTAGATCTTTCATAAATAGGAGAGGAATCTCAGGAAGTAAAAAGTTATTTTTTTCATGATATATAGAATCATGGATTTGAAGGGATATGGAAAAGTTTGCACTGATTTGTGGGTGATTTTTTCCAAAGAAAAAAAAATCTCTAAATTGATTTTAATTACACTGTACTCTCTAATGCCCATACTAGTCAAAACTTCCGTAGCCAGAATATTTGATTGGTGGTGTTACTACAACACAGCTTTTATGTAGTTCAAATATAGTGTCAACATGATGGAACGTTGTTAACTTGGAAATTACTTGTTGAAAGTGTAATATCGTTCCCTAGACGAAAAAACAATGAAAGTAATTTGGGAGATAATATTTTTTGCATATAATTTTATTGAGATATCTATATTTTAATTTTGTATTACGGGATATTAATAATAAAAACAAAATCTGAAATTAAATACAAATTGAATTTTATTAAATAAAAATCACAATATATACGATTTGAAGGCAACTATTACAACAGCAATCAGTATTATTTATTAAATAAATAATAAAACCACTCCTGTAAAATTGTTATATACAACTGCTCTACACACAAAAAAAATTAATAGATACAACTTACACTGGTGTAAAATGATTTTATCCATAAATATATGAGAAAAGTTATATTTACAAATTTTTTATTTACAAATTAACTCTTATAAACTACACTATGTACTAGAGGTAGTATATTTCAGCATACAATGTACTACCCCTAATACATAGTATAATTTGTAAGAGTTTATAATTTTTTTTTAAATATAACATTTCTCTATATATATTGTAGCATAAGATATTGTAACTTGTTTAAATTTAATGGACTTTATCCTTTCAAATATGATTGGGACAAATCATTTCTGATTACATTATCTTTGAGGTAATGAATATGGATTATATTTTGTCTGCTCCTCATTATTAACCTCACTATTACCTCTTAAAAAAGTGGAATTAGTAATTTCATAAGAAAAAATTATTTATTTATTTATTTTGCTAATTTTCTCTTATTGACTTCGTAGAATGAAAGTTGTTACTCTATTAAATTTACACAATTATTATCATTTTTTTTTTAATATTGCCCTAAAGATCTCTTCTGAAAAATTAATTATGAAAAATGATGGGCAAAAAATCACTTTTTTGGTTAAGAAAAAAAATTTAGGTTATTGCCAAATTGTAAAATATTAAACATGAACAAATCTTATTATTTACATTCATATCATATATTATATATATATATATATATATATATATATATATATATATATATATATATATATATATGAAAAAAAAAGTTAAACATTATTCATTTTTCCATAAGGAATATTCATTTCATTTTAATTAAATCTCATCTGATCATATATTAATTTTATCTATCAAACTGAATAAACTTAAATAAGGAATATTCATTTCATTTTAGTTAAATCAGATCTCACAATATATTAATTTTTTCTATCAAACTGAATAACTTAAAAAGTCATTTCGTTTCAAAATTCCCCACATCCTTTAAAAGTGATCCTTTAATCTCAATCGATCCATTCTATTCTAAATTGTTGGATCACCAGTAATTCGAGAGTGCCAAACATTTACAGCTGTAGAATTTATCTCACCCCAATTAAAAAATATTATTAACTTAGAAATTAGCTAGGGCAAACATTAAGCTGAAGATGAATTACTCTCAACTCTGATCAACTCTTTTTTAGCCATGATTATAGTAAATAAATATTGATAAAGCAAGTGGCTCCTCTCTCTTAATTGTCATACACATCAAAATTCAAAAGTATACCCGATCAAAACTCGAAAATTAATGTCCTAATAAAGCCATACATGATATTGTCAAAAATTAATGACCTAATAAACCCATACATGATATTTTCATCTATTAAACGGGAAAAAAAATTGAAAACAAGAAAAAAACAAAACATGATCAACATCAATGATTGCTTGATAAGTTAATAATTTAACAAACGATAAAATCAGAAATTCCCAAATAATTTAAACTAGAGAGTAACAATCAGAAAAGAACATTTAAAAAAAAATACCTAAATTGAAATAAAAACTTAAAGCTTAAGTGACAAATCAAGCTCAGGAGATTTGGCATCAACGACGGTTGTAACCGACTCAGAATAACGACGGTTGTAACCGACTCAGAATAACGACGGTTATAACCGACTCAGAATGAAAACGCTGATTTCAGAGGCGGTTACAAAATGACGCAGAATATCACTATTCAACGACGGTTATAAGCCGACGCAGAATGACGACGGTTATAAACCGACTCAGAATGACAAAGTAAATGCGTTTACTAACCGTCGCAAAATATAAATTCCAATGATGGTGGATGTTTTTTATGAACAACGGCACTTAGAAAGATTCGAACACAGTATACATTGGAGGAATTCAATGACAACAACCACTATGCCATTGAATTTATTATAATATTAATAATTTATTAATATATTTATTACATACTTTTTTATAAATTTAAATCAACCTTTTCAACTGAGTTAATGATGGGTCTAGGCAGTCTTCATAATATTGGTTCAACCATAATTTTGTGGCTTGAATGTCTCTCATGTTGAATTTATCTCCTGTACACATATAAAACTGTGTTGGGCCCATCTTTTCATTTTATTTTTTCTTTTCACATGATCAGCCCCATATACTTTTATATGGGTATGAGATAATTTTATCTGTTACAATATGAGAAACACCGAACCCTAATTTTGTTGAGTATGTCCCCCCTCCAAAATCTCCTTGCTATAATTTGGACATAAAGCATTGAAATTAAATATTGGTTGTATAATTTCTATAGTAATTGCCCTAATTAATATATGGTCGGGGCAATTTAGAATGATGAAAACTTAATTGGCCCGAGCAAAATGTAGAATGTCAATGATATATATAATATAAGGAGTAGTAAGTATTAATCATGGATATCAATTTTAAGAGTTTGTTCATGTCATTGCATTTGTACAAGACATGCTAATTAGGGATGTTCATCAACCGATTCCAATCGCGGTGACCGAACCGAAAAATCAATAATCGAATAAATCAAAAATCGAAAAATCGCAAATTATAATTGGATTGGATCGATTTTCGGATGGGTTGATGAAAACCGATCCAATTCAAATCGACACAATAATTATGCATCCATGACTTATGCAATCATACTCCAAAATAATGTTCATTAATACAATTGTGTTGTAAGTGTGGGTGTGCACGTGCGCTTGTGTGTGTATAGGTGGGTGTGCGCGCATGCATGTGGGTGTTAGTGGGTGTACGCGCATTCGCGTTTGGGTGCGTGTGTCTGTGGGTGAGTGTGTGTACTCGTGGGTGCAATATGGGTGTGTATGTTGTTTCTGGCTCATACTTCATATATAATCAGACAATGATTTTTTTTGGTAGGGCACAAAGAAAGCCAACACGAGTCTTGCTTTTTAATGAGCAGGCGGGGTCCGGGGTAGCCACCCCTACGAGGGTGTGGGGGCGCCGACCCCGAAACCGGATAAAAATAAAATGATAGGAAATATATCATTTAGATACATTGTGATTACGAATTGAAAT